>NW_020671252.1:0-1109 GCF_002925995.2 Terrapene triunguis | reverse complement strand
TGGCTAGGAGGATGGGGGTGAGGCTGGCCTATGCAGAGGAGACCAATGGATGTATTCACATGGGCCTGTGTGCTCATCTGCTCACACCCATGGCCCCTTCCTTCCCACGCTGCCTCTTATTTAACCATTCACTAGCCAGTGACCCAAGCAGACATGTGCAGTTGCTCACAGGTTTAGCATCATTGTGACATTGCACTCTATATGATTTTATGAAAATATACTAATGTAACTGGAATATGCTTCATGCAAAAGGTCTCTTGTAAGGAATCGTTACAAAGCTTATAATCTACTGAGTGTGATCATCCTCTTTGTATAAATATACCACTCTTGTATCTGAAACTAGAAATATGAAATATAACTCTGAGGGCCTATTGTAATTATGCAAAGTGTGCGCCATTAATGGTAGTTTGGAATCTTGATGACTCCCCTTAACCAGGACAATTGTCTGTAGATGGGTGTGTTTTACCTGTAAGTCTTCCTGTATACGTGTGTGCTGGCAAGTGGGTAATGAAGTCTTACAGTGACATGTGATCATGTCACCTGAACTGGAATCCATCTTTAACCTAGTGCTTTTCCATTGAGAAGGCGGGGTGGGAACCCAGAAGGACAAAGGATTCCCGCCTTATGCAAAAGATATATAAATGGGTGGAACAGAGAAAAGAGGCAGCCATCATGAGAAATCCCCTAGCTACCACCTGAGCTGGAACAAGGGCTGTACTAGGGGAAAGGAGTGTGCCCAGACTAGGAAGGCATCTAGTCTGTGAAAGAAACTTATTAAAACATCTCTAAGGGTGAGATTTTACCTTTATTCAGTTGTATTACTGTATTAGGCTCAGATTTGCGTGTTTTATTTTATTTCACTTGGTAATTCACTTTGTTCTGTCTGTTACTACTCATAACTACTTAAATCCTACTTTCTGTATCTAATAAAATCACTTTTTACTTATTAATTAACCCACAGTATGTATTAATACCTGGGGGGAGGGGGGGCAAACAGCTGTGCATCTCTCTCTATCAGTGTTATAGAGGGCGAATAATTTATGAGTTTACCCTGTATAAGCTTTATACAGGGTAAAACGGATTTATTTGGGTTTTAGACCCCATTGGGA
>NW_020671251.1:0-1998 GCF_002925995.2 Terrapene triunguis | reverse complement strand
CTCCGCCTGGGCTGCCCTGTGCAGGTGGGGTTAGCCCCTGTCCCAGCATGGCTAGCTCTCCGCCTGGGCTGCCCTGTGCAGATGGGGTTAGCCCCTGTCCCAGCATGGCTAGCTCTCCGCCTGGGCTGCCCTGGCAGGGGGGACTGGCTGCTGATGGCAGGTAAGTCAGGCATTGTGAAGTGTTGAGGTTCGGGGGTGCCCTGGCGTAGTCCAGGGTCGGGCGCAGCCACTGCCCCTGCACCAGCATCTCGTTTGGGTGCCAATGGATGGAGGCAGTCGGGAATGGTGCAGCACAGAGAGCAGGGCATGGGCTGCCCGGGGGGTGGGCCAGCATGCGGAAGGGCATGGCCGCAGGGGGGATGGATTGTGGGATGGCCCTGACTCAGGCCAGGCAGCAGGGCATGGATTGCAGGTGGCAGAGACTGGGCCAGCTGGAGGGGTGGCCTGGGGCCAGGCGCTGGAAGGTGGGGAGCCCAATGCGTTGGCCAGGGCAGGTCAATGCGCACACAAACACGCACTCCTGTGCCCTGCGGGAGCAGCATCACCTTGCAGAGAGGGAGGCTGGAGGTGGGGGCTGAGGTGGGGCTGTGCCTTGTTGGGGGGCCAGGCACTCTGAGGTCACAGGGTGCTCGCCAGTACTCACTCTGAGTTGCGTGTGGGCCTGGCTCGCCCATCACTTCCTTCTGCGCTGTGCCTGCACCAGGAGCCCGCGGGCTGCAGGTGCTGGTGAGCCATATGTGCCCCTGTGAGTGGGACCCCAGGCTCCTTCTGGGTCTCTGCTCCCCAGCTGGGGATGTAGGGCAGCACAAAGGGTCTGTGCTGGGCTGGCTGACAGCCGTAGGCTGAGGCTGACTCCCCGGGAGCTACTGGCCGGCTGTGGTCTGAGCCCAGCGAGTGCTGCAGGGTGGGGGCCTGGTGGGGGCTGGCTGCTGCAGGCTGAGCCTTGAGGTGGGAGCACCTGGTCCCTCTGCATCCGGGCTGTTGGGTTCAGAGCGGGGAGGGCTCGTGCCCTCGTCTGGGCCCCAGAACAATGGCTTGGCACAGCTCCAGGGGACGGCCCGGCCCAGACGGCCTGGCGCTGTCCCATGTGCCCAGGCACCTCGAGGAACATGCTCTGTGCTGAGTCACTCCCCCAGGGAAGCCAGGGCTCCTTCCAACCCAGCCGGCACCCCAAGCAGCAGGGGGGAAATGGCCCAGGAGCCCCCATCTCAGCACATGCCCAGCGGTGACTGCAGGACCCGCTCATGTGGCGGGCACCCTGCCAGCATCCCCTACACTGGGGAGGAGCCGGGCACGGGACCCAGAAAGGGAAGCCTCCTGCCTGCCCGTGTGGGTCCCAGGCTCCGTCTGCAGCTGGAGGTTAATGCATCCGCCGGCAGGAGGCTGAGTCACCGCTCCCTGCAGTGCCCCTGCCCCTTGGCCCAGTGAGTGCACAGCCGGGCTGGGCCCTTCCTGCCTGCCCCATCCAGCCCAGGGGGTGGGGGGGTTACGGCCCCTGCCCACAGCCCCATCTGCTGCTGCTCAAGCAGCACTGACAGGAGGAGTGGAAATGGCTCTGGGGGTCTGTGCTGGGCACAAGGGGCCTCCACCCCAGCTGACCCCCTCCTGGGCTGCCGGCTGTGCGTGCGCAGCGTGCAAAGGCCCCTCCGCCCACAGGGAATTATAACAAGTGATGGAAATGGAGCTAATGCAGCAGCTACCACCGGCCCTGTGCTGCCCTCCCTGCAGCATGGCATGGCCCGGGCACCCAGCGTGGGCCCCCTCGGGATAAGAGCAGGACAGGTCTGAGCCCTGGCACGGCTCCCTCAGGGGCGTTGCACCCCCGTGGAGAGGAGGGAGCTGTTTTTGCGCCTGCTGGGGCTTGAGCAGGGTGGGGGACAGAGGGGCCCGGGATAGAGGGGCAGGGGGCCCAGGGTGGGGGTTAGGGAGTTGGGGTGTGGGGCAGGGGGTGAGGGTGCAGGGCAGAGGTGCAAGGGGCGTGGAGCAGGGGATGCAGGC
>NW_020671250.1:0-1856 GCF_002925995.2 Terrapene triunguis | reverse complement strand
ATGCGGAGGGCGAGGTGGGAGTGCCGGGGTGAGGAGGGACACGGGAGTGAAGTGGGGGTGCCGGGGCGAGGGAGGATGCATGGGGGGACACGCGGGGGTGCCGGGGCGAGGGAGACGTGGGGGGTGATGTGGGGGTGCCAGGGCGAGGGGGGATGCAGCAGGGGCGAGGTGGGTGCCGGGGTGGACGTGAGGGGTGAAAGGGGGGTGCAGGGGCGCGGGGGGGTCAGGTGGGGGTGCCGGGGCGAGGGGGGACAAGGAGATGCCAGGGGGACGTGGGGGGATGCGGGGGGTGAGGTGGGACGCGGGGGGGGGACACGCAGGGGTGCTGGGGCGAGGGCAGAAGCGGGGGGGTCGTGGGGATGCCGGGGCTAGGGTGGACGCAGGGGGAGGACACACTTGGGGTTCCAGGGTGAGGGGGGACAAGGGGATGCCGGGGGATGCGGGGGCGCTGGGGGACATGCGGGGGTGCTGGGGCGAGCAGAGCAATGCAGTGAGGGTCTGGAGTCGTGGAAGCAGCGGAGCGAGGCTCAGGTGGGAGGAACGAGCAGAGCAGCGCGTGAGGAAGATGATTTCAGGGCAGAGGAGGGGGGGCGACCAGCGAAGCTCTCCCAGGTGCCCCCTGCCGAGGGGAACCAGCTCTGCAATCACAGCACCAGCTGCCAGCGCTCCTGAGTCTAGTCCTGGGACTGGCACTGCCTCGAGCTCTGAGGCCCATCCTCGCACCATGCCATGGGGGTCACGCCCTGATCTCCTGTAACAGGTCCTGGGACGGGGCGGGGCGGGCGAGGCCAGAGGAAAGGCTGGCCCCATTACTGGCTGTCACCTTCTGCTGGTGTGTGGCAAAATCACTTCTCCGCCCAGCTCCTGAGACTGAGCAACCCCTCTATGGCACCGCATTGTGCCGCCACAGCTGTGGGGCGGGACACTCGCCCCGCCCAGAGGCTGGGGGATGGCACTTCATTTAGCAGGGCGTCACAAGTCCCAAAGCGTGAGCAATGCAGCGCCCAGGGCACTCGGGCCCTGCCTGATCTGCGCCCCTCACCAGATGGCTTCGGTGATGAAATTCCAGCAGGGAGCTGCCCTGGACAAGGCAGTCGGGGCAGCCGAGCCTAGTTACACTCAGAGCTGCCGTGGGAGCGTCTGCAGCCGAGCAGCCAGGGGAAGGAGCTCTGGGCAGGGATGGTGCATGTGGTGGCGTGTCTGGCGCGCAGGGATGTGCAGAGTGTGAGGACGTAGGCAGCGTGTGGCCAAAGACAGGCTGGCTGGTTCTGGTGGTAAATCGACTGCACTTACCAGAGCAGGTCTGGGATTCGAGCTCCCTATGCAGCCCAGCTTGGCCCACACTCTCACTGGGCCCAGCGCTGCAACAGCAGCACCTGGGGGAGAAACAAAGGAGGAAAGCAGGTGCCAGGCAATGCACCGAGTACCCCAGCTCAGGCCTGGGAATGACTTGGCTCCTCACTAGGCTCCCTGTCAATTCCCCAAGACGCCTGGAGCTCCCCCAGATGCAGACAGAGGTGAGGAGAGGGGCAGTAAAGACACTGACAGAGTTTTAAAGGTTCCAGGGATTAAGCACCATCTACTGCTGGGAACTTCAGTTCTGTGATCCCAAGTCAGGCGAGCTGCTGTCGCAGGCAGACAGCTCTCGCAGACCGGCCAGGCAGCTTCCTTGCATTGCATTGGCTGGGTAGTTTCAAAGGTGTAAATGCTCAGGAGCCGGATGTACAAGCAGGACTGGGCTGGAGCCTGCCAATGGCTCATTCCAATCGGTACGCGCTTGCAGCCTCCGGCAGAACAAGCTTCCAGCGCCAGAGCGCGGCGCCCTCCCTGGTGGAGAAGCAGCAGTGCAGGGGCAG
>NW_020671249.1:0-1022 GCF_002925995.2 Terrapene triunguis | reverse complement strand
GGGGGTGGGTGTGAATGGTGCCAGCCCTCTGAGTGCCTGCGCAGGGCCCGGGGGGTGTTGCTTTCCCAATAAATAGCACAAACGGGCACAGGGTGCTCTGTGCAGCACCCCTCCCCCACCAGGGACCCCACCGCTGGCAGATGGTCCCCGGGCATCAGTAATGAGCAGGCCCCTCAGTCATGCCCATTGCTTGTTGCGCCGCCTGCCCCCTGGAAGCAGCCCCACCTCCCCCTGTGGGCTCAGGGCCATGGGGGGCCGGGCAGGCGTCACAGCAGGGTGAGGTTCTCCTCATACAGGGACAGCAGCAGCAGGATGGCCCAGCCCCCCAGCAGGCCCAGGTTGTGCAGGGCGAAGAGCAACCAGGGCCGCTTGTCCTTCACGTTCATCATGGTCGGCAGCTGGAAAGGAAGCAGGGGGTTAGGGCAGGGCCTGCAGCCACCGTGCCCGGTCCGGAGCCAGCCTGGGGCGCGTGGCCCCGGCTGCCCTTCTGACCTGGGGGGCGACTGGGTCAGAGGCTACAGCACCGCCTGGCCCACAGCTCTCCCAGCAGCGCCCACCACTGACACGCAGCCACCTCTGGGGTGAGCCAGGGCAGCTGGCTCACGGCCACAGCACCGCTGCCCAGACAAATCTCACTGCGGGGGGCCAAAGGGAAGCACCCACACGGGGGTCTGGCCAGGACAGGGGGCGAAGGCCCCAGCAGCGGGAAAGTACCCGGTGAGCTTTGCTGAGTGCACGAGATCAGGGGCCTGCGTTTTACGTCTCATCGGAAAGGCAGCGCCCCCTAGCGCTGGGCCGGCACACCACAGCCGTTAGGGACCCTGAAGGGAGAGCACCCCCTAGCAAGTCCCCACCCCGCTTTCTGCACCACAGCCCCTGCGCGTGCGGTGCTGGGATCCGCCCTGGCTGGGGAGCGGGCTTGCTGCACCCCCGCCGGCCTGCGGAGCTGGGGAGCTCTGCTGAACCCCCCGGCCAGGAGCGGGCGGGCGGTGCTCGTGGGCTGGACGGAGAGGGGGTGACAG
>NW_020671248.1:0-1969 GCF_002925995.2 Terrapene triunguis | reverse complement strand
TTCGTCACAGTCGGGGGGGGGGGGGATATAGGGGGGAATGGATGTGTGCTCTGGGGCAGTCACAATCCACTCATTGTGCTCTGAGTCTCCTCAGAGTCTGTGGGTTACCCTGCATCATTTACAATTGCTCAATCTCTAGCTATAGCTCTTGCACGCCATAGACATATATTCCCTTTCACTGCTGCTCCTGTTTGTGTTGTTTCTCCCCCTTTCTCTTGCTGGCACCTGTATAGCTGCCCACATCTCCAGATCTAGTGGAATGTCTCTTCTGCTTGCTTGTCCTTTACATGGAGCCTTTACTGTGCCTGGCTCAGGGTTTTATAATAGTCTCTTCATCTGTCATCCTAATAAAATAAATCTAGTAAAATATTTTTTAAATGTTTCAGAAATCCAACCTGGGAAGCATAAAAATAGATGTTGTTAAACTGGCCCAAGGGAGACGTTCTTGAGATCTCTCAGGTTCTTCTCTCCCCAGGTCTCAGTGAAGGTGACAATGCAGTTTCAGAGTGGCATTTGACTGTTGGTATGTTTCTTTCCTATTATCACTATTTCACATTTTATCCATACAAACAGCCAGAGCAGTACAGGATCCTAGCCATCCCCCACCAGGATCTGTACAGGTGCACAGCATTTCCTAATTGCTAGCCTAGCCCATTTCCTAGGGAGAGAGAACAAGAGTGACTGATATTCCCATTAACAGAAGCAACTGGCTGAGCCCTATGTGACCAAAAGAGCTGTACTGGCCTGTACACTATTCACTGAAATCCCCCTGCTATTATGAGGCTCTCAGTACTTCTATTTATATTGTACCTCAACTGTTGTCATTCATGCTGGGTTAAAGTTTGGTCCAGAAGGTCCCAGCCAAGGAGTGTGATGTGCATGTCTGAACATTGCTTTCGACATTTTTACATTATGAGTGGCTGAAACGAGAGCACAGTATTAGCCGCAGGGTTGTTTTGGAGCTGATATGACTCAAAACTGACTTCACTTTAAAAAATGGAAATTTGGCAAGTGATGAATCCACAATGTAGTGAAAAAATATTAAAATAAAATGTGAAATACCAAGACATTAAACTCTGAAAAGTGACTATCCTGCGAAGATATGTCATCAGCGTTTTTATTATGTGTAAAGCTGGAAACAACTTGGGAAAACCCTTCAGGCCGCAGAGGTTGGTAAATTCACTAAGGTCAGATGAGTTTAGGATGAGAATTATTATCCAGGGAGAATATAAAAATGAGGAAATTAAGAGAAATCATCCAAACCACAGCTCAATTACACAGCATGGAGAGCCTGGTAGGAGCTGAGGCTGATCAGTGTGGGACAGATCAAGGATAGGAAATGGCAAATGGGAATGCTTAGCACACTGCAAGATGAAAATGCAAGTAGAAGGCAGGCATGGCTCAGAACAGAGACCTGATGGAGAAGCAGAAGAACTGGCCCGCAGCAAGAGCATGTACACAAACCCACAAGAACTTTGCAAGGCTGAGCTCTACCACCTGGGAAACTAGACACAGTGACCATTTTCTTGCTCGTACAACATAACAAGACTAAATACAGAGAGGAACAATGCACAAAGGGCACCAGTCACTGCGGGAAATCAAGCTGTCATATAGAATGGGAGGATTTTTAGCCACTGTTTCCCAGAGGGATTGTTTATGCATTTGGTCCTTCATGTTAGAAGCTGGGGGTGTCAAACTAAGGGCTGGTCTACACTGGGGGGGGGGGAGTGTCGATGTAAGATACGCAACTTCAGCTACGGGAATAGCGTAGCTGAAGTCGACGTATCTTATTTCGACTTACCTCGGGTCCTCATGGCGCGGGATCGACGGCCGCGGCTCCCCCGTCGACTCCGCGGCTCCCCCGTCGACTCCGCTACCGCCGCTTGCCCTGGTGGAGTTCTGGAGTCGATGGGAGCATGTTCGGGGATTGATATATCACGTCTAGATGAGACGTGATGTATCGATCCCC
>NW_020671247.1:0-1140 GCF_002925995.2 Terrapene triunguis | reverse complement strand
GGGGGCTGGGCTCCGCGGCCAGGGTCTGCAGGAAGAGGGCGATGGCCTTATGCATCTCGCCCAGCCCTACGTGGCTCAGCACGGCCTCCAGGAACGCCAGCGAGAAGGGGCTGCTGGGGCACCGCCAGGACTGAGGCCGGGCAGCGCTGTTCCCTGTGGGGAGACAGTGGGGGTCACCGCACCGGCCGATCCCCCCCCAGGCCCCCGCACTGACCCACGGGCACCTCTCCCCCACCCCAACTGCCCCGTGCTGACCCACGAGCACCCCTCCCCCACAGACACCCCTCCCTCACCCCAACCCCCCCGTGCTGGCACCCCTCCCCCACCCCAACCGCCCCACGCTGACCCACAGACACCCCTCCCCCACCCCAACCGCCCCGCGCTGGCCCACGGGCACCGCCCCCGCTACTCACTGTGGACCCTCCAGAGCACATAGAGGGGGGGGGCAGCTGTCGGGGTCTGGGGTCAGGACATCCCAGAGCAGGCGCACGCACACCGGGGGGCCCTCGGGGGCCTGGGCCTGCAAGAGAGACATTGGGGGGAGTGCGGATCAGAACCGGTGGGGACCCCCCCAGCCCCTGGGAGCCCCTTGCCGGTGCCCCTCCCCCCCCAGCTGGTCCCGTACCTGGGGCGCGGGCCGGAGGTGCTGGGAGGCCGGCACCAGCTGCAGCAGGTTGCTGGGCAGGCCGAGGCGCCGGAAATACCAGACCAGGTTCCAGTATATTATGGGATGGCTGTCCACCAGCTCCGGCTGGGCCAGGAAGTCGCTGCCCTCGTTCTCCAGCAGGCTCTCCAACTCCTTGCGCAGCACCAGGGGGCTCAGGTAGGCAAAGGTCACCAGCTCCGAGCGCGGGGCAGGGCCCCTGGGCGCCTGCGGGGAGACAGCCGCGCTCAGGGCCCACGGACCGGGCAAAGCCCTGGCCCCTGCTCTGCCGCTCGGCCCCTGCCCCTGACTCCCGACCCGCAGCCCCCCGCCCGGCGCTGCCCCTCACTCCCGACCCGCAGCCCCCACCTGGCGCTGCCCCTCACTCCCGACCCGCAGCCCCCGCCCGGCGCTGCCCCTGACTCCTGACCCGCAGCCCCGCCCGGCGCTGCCCCTCACTCCCGACCCGCAGCCCCCGCCCGGCGCTCGGGCAGGGG
>NW_020671246.1:0-2547 GCF_002925995.2 Terrapene triunguis | reverse complement strand
AGTGGGGTCCCGGGGGTCGCGTCCCAGCCGGGGGGGGCAGTGACCCGAGTGGGGGCGGGTGGTGACCAAGTGGGAGCTCCAGGGGCCGCGTCCCAGCCGGGGTGTGTGTGACCCGAGTGGGGGCTGCCGGCCGGGGGGGAGTGACCCGAGTGGGGTCCCGGGGGCCGCGTTCCGCCGCCCCTGCCGCCCGCCCCACTCACCTCGCCATGGCCGGGCTCGCTCTGGAGGCGGCGCCGGCCGCCGCTATTTCGGGCTGCGGGCGGAGCTCGGGCCGCTCCAGCTGTCAGCGCCCGTCAGGGACACGCTGCGCCCGGCCCGAGCCCCGCGGGGACCCGGCTCCTTCCCAGCCCGGCGCCACCGAGCCCCCAGCGACACCCTGCGCCGTGACAGGCTGATATGGGGCTCAGGACTCCTGGGTTCTAGTCCCGCTGGGGGAGGGGGTATCTGGGGACTAGGGGCTAGGACTCCTGGGTTCATTTCTTGACGGTGCCACGGGCTTGCTCTGACCTTGGCCAAATCACTTTCCCCATGCCGTGCCTCAGTTTCCCCTTCTGTCGTGGGGATAACGGCCTCTATCCCGAGGGGTTGTGGATGACAGAGGCTGTAGAAGGGCAAGTTCCAGAAGTGACTCCCGTGGGGCAGCTTGGGGGGGGGGGGTGTAGGAGCCATTGGTGCTGGAGCTGCCATCACAGCCGGTCCACAGCCCCTCCTGTCTCCTCCCCACCAAGCCAAGGGAGCATGGTACCTCCACCCTGATTCATACAGCATTGGGGATGATTACGCCCAGTCTGCATGTGCCAAGGGGGCTCTGAGCCCAGCACCACCTGGTCAGGGGTGCAAGAACCCAGCAGCTGGGAGGGAGCAACCTCTCTTGTGCAGAGGTGAGAGCAGCCGTGTGGCCACAGGCAAGGTGGAATGCTCCTCTCTATTGACTATAGCTAACCCCTGCCCTGTGTACAGGGTACTGGGACAGGAGGAGCCCCGAAGGGCCTGGGAGCCCCCGCTTTGCTCTCTGTTGCCCACTGCTGCAGCTGGATTAAGCACAGTTGGCAGTGGGAAAACAAACAGCAGAGATGCAGATCACTGGTATGGCCCCAGCCCCAGCGCTTTATGCCAGCCCCTCTCCCCCTTGGCTTAGACTGGAATATGTGGGTCCTGGCTCACTTACCCTGGAGAGAGAACTGAGGGCATAAGGGACTGACTAGTTGTGATACATGAGCCTGCACCTGAACAGGCAAGATCCAGATAACAAGAGTGCAGGTAATAGGAGGAAAGAATCCAGCTCCAGACCAATCTCCTCCTGGAGGGCAGGGGAATTACAGTTCTGGGGCTTTGTGAGTAGTGGCTTCCTCTGAAAGCTCAGACACAGGATGCTAGACTGGAGAGAGCAGTGCTCTCGGGACGTAGTGACTTCGTTCCCCCAATCCTGAGCCCTAATGCCGAGGATGGGGGCCAGAGGTGGCACTAGGGCTTGTGCTGCCCTTGATGGACTAGCCAGTGTCCATCCCCTACCAGCCCAGCGGCGTCACCCAGATAAACGGTCACTGATGGTTTGCTGCCCCCAATATTATGTTGTCCCAAATCACCTTACCTGTTGCATCCTATACGGGGAATCTGGGCCCTGATAGGACCCACAGGATTGGTAATTCTCTTTAGGTAAATAAGATGTGTGGTGTCGTGTCAGTACCAAGAGCCATGGGGAAAACACCCACTCCCCTCCCATGCCTTGCATATGGTCCCTCTGCTGACTTGGCTTTGTCCATGTTGCTATTCCGAGCAGCAGCCAGGCCTGGGCTGTCAGTCTGTGTGCTCTTTAGCTGAGTGGCTCTGACCCAGCCCTCCTAAAGCTGGAGTCAAGGGGAAATATGGTGCTCAGCACCTCTGAAAATCAGACCACTTATTCGGGTCCCTCAATACGGATTTAGGCCCTACATTTTAGGCAGCTAAATTTGAGAAAATTGCCCAGAGGTTCAATTTCTGGCTGTTCCACTGTCTCGCTATGTAACCTTCACCTCTCTGTGCCTGTCTGCCTGTCTCACCGACTGTGAGGGTGAATAGGGTTGTGTCGGTAAATTGTGGTGGAGATTAAAAGCCCCGTAGAAATGCCTGATACAATCTAATGTGTCTATTGTTCATAAGCAGAACATGCACCACTCAGCTTCCTTCTGGCTAGCACATTTATCCTCTCATTGTGTTTCTACAATCAGAAGTCTGAGAACAATATGCAAAGGGGCGAACTTTCAGATCTAAATGATGGTTTTCTCCTTCATCATCTGGGACATGCACTCCCACTGGGACATCCCCATCCATTACCATATCCATTAAAATTACCAGGGGGAGCAGGATTGATGCTTCCATAAAGCTTATTCAAGAAAAACTCTTGCAGCAAAATCTCCCATTGCCATTTCCAAAAAGACAGCTGGCTGCGATCTGTGTCTTAATGAGGCTGAACTTTAAAGTGAAAATTCTCTGCTTGAGTCCTGCTTTAGTCCTTTAACCTGGAGTTCTCATTAATTCCACCTGTAATGAAGGCACAGTGGCTCATGG
>NW_020671245.1:0-1630 GCF_002925995.2 Terrapene triunguis | reverse complement strand
CGCGGACCGCTCGCCTACAGCTGCTGCCGCTGAGAGATGGCCCCCCCCGCGCCCCTGCCGCTGGAGAACCCCGCTGCCCAGCTGCTGTTCCTCCCGCCAGGGGACCGCTTCCTCAGGTTCCAGCCGCCTGGGAAACCCTCCGTCGCCCAGATGCTGCTCCGGATGCCGGGTAAGTGCCCTACGGAGCCCCAGGACCTACCTGCACGTGGGGACTCTCCCGCAGCCCCCCCACCGCCCATGCTGCCGGGGGACCTCTGCCCCGTGTCCCAGCCGCTGCCCCATGTGCAGACTGGGGACCCCGGATTCCACCAACGACTGGCAACGACACCACTCCACTGGCGACTATGCCCCAGGACCCAGCCGAAAGGTCCCCCGATCCACAAGCGGGACATCCCATTGACCACGCAGCCAACCCGCTGCCTGCGCCGACCGAGGGGCCAGAGGACCAGCAACCGACAGCTAGGCCGGCCACACCCTGGCAGGCCGCCTGGATCGAGGAACTCCATCAGCAGCCTCCTTCGCGGAATTCGACCTGCTCATCGACAGGCTCACTCATGAGCTGGCCGCAGAGATCGCCTTCCGGAGGACGCCGAACCGGGAGACCACCCGGCCTGCCCCCAGACGGCCCATTCCTCACCGTGACACCAACACTAGGGGAATTAGAAGGAGGAACACCGGCCGCCGCTACGACCCAGCAGCAGCCTCGAGGATCCAGAAGCTGTACCGGACAAACCGCCTCAAGGCCGTCAGAGAGGTCCTCGACGGGCCCCCGTCCTACTGCACGATCCCGCCCGAACGCCTCCACAACTACTTCCACGCAGTGTTTGGCGGCGTGCCCAGGAACGACGCGCCGCGCCCGGAGTGCCTCCGCCCCCTGCCCCGCATTACCGACTCAGATGACCTGGAGGCCGACTTCACCCCCAAAGAGGTGACGGCCAGGCTGTCTAGAACCAAGAATACAGCACCTGGAAAAGACAGGCATGGTGGCGCCAACCTCCCCCACATGGGAGACTTGTGCGACATCGCGGTCATCACGCACGCCTTCCGCCTCCTGACGTGCCCTGACGCCAAGGTGAGGACCGTCGCGACGACTGCCCTGCGCGCCGTTGTTGAGAAATGAATCGGCAGACCTCCCTCTGACCGAGATGTGGCCACCTTCCTGAGCGGCTCCTTAGACGGCGAGTTTGCCCGGGACGGAGGCGACATCGCCTCGCTGTTGTCCCGCACCCGCAATGCCACACTCCGACTGGGGAAACGGCTGGGCTGTCTCTGGGTATGGAATGAGGAATGACGGGAGCTGGGAATACTGGTGCCGCGGATTGAGTCAGAGGACAACACCATCATCACCCCCGGAGCCAGAGGCGTGCTAGAGAGATCCCTGAAGGCCGCCGTCCACGCGCTCTACGTGGACACCCTGAAGAAAACAACAGACCAGGGTAAGGCCTTCGAGGTGACCAGTAAGTGGGACTCTAGCAACCACTTCCTCCCCACGGGCAGCTTCACCCGGTTCACCGACTGGCGGTTCATACACCGCGCCCGAGTGAATTGCGTCCCTCTCAATGGAGCCGTCCGCCACAGGAACAGGGACAAGTGCTGCAGGAAGTGCGGCTACACCCTGGAGAACTTGCCC
>NW_020671244.1:0-1036 GCF_002925995.2 Terrapene triunguis | reverse complement strand
GCCTCTCTCTGAGAGACATGATGGTGGTCCAGCGGCTGCTCCTGCAGTGTGTTGAGCAGCTCCTTTAGGATCTTTTCTGTGGTCTGGCAGTGGGATCTCAGCATCCTCCACATCTCCGCAGCAACGCTGCAAAGGGAGAGAGCCAATGGCACTTGGTCAGAGCCCCGCCAGCCTCCTGTACCCCCCCCCGGCACCCTGCTGGGTCTCCTCACACCGGCCAGTTCTTTGTTGCCCTCCCGCTGCTGCTGGTGCAGGCTGCCTGGGGACCGGGTCTGAGTGTCAGCCCCAGGGGAGGCTGAGGGATGCCATGCAGGGTTTATCAGGCTGGCCTGTCTCCAGGGCAAGCCAGCCTGCAAAACCCTCCAGGAGAAGCAGCAGCTCTGCAGGGAGCAGGAGATCTCTGGAAGGTTCTGCACTCCCCTGTCCCTGGCAGCGGGACCAGTCCGGGGGACCTGGAATGCAAGCGGCGGCAGCCCCAGCCCCGTACCTGTCACATGACAGCGAGCAGCCCAGCAGGGTTCTGACCACCTCCTCGCTGTACTGGTTGCCCAGCACAAGAAGGGTCCTGAACAGCTCCCTCCGGGACAGCGGCTCGCTGATGGAGTCCAGGTTCTTGTAAATACTCCTCACAGCCTCCGACACCTGGAAGGGAAATGAGGAGATGGGGGCCTCGGCTTCCTCGCACTGCTATTGATCTGGGGTGCCAGGGACCTGCTGCACCTGAGAGCCATAGGCAGGGCTCTGGCCCAGATGAATGGGCTCAGTCACACGCCTGGGTCTGTCCCTTCCCCCGACTCCTAGGGTGTTAATTTCTGACTCCTTATAACTCTGGGCACAACAATCCCATGAAGCACTGACTGTACTTATGCTTGCGATATCGCTGGTGTTGGTGAACAAGGTGTCCCAGGAGCCGTACAGGGTTTGCTCGTCCTCGAGGAACTGCTGATACGCTGCACTGTTCCCCACCATCATTGTGGCTGAACCAGGGAGGGGAAACAGACAGCAGGCAATATAAATCAGATGTTCGGTTAGCAAA
>NW_020671243.1:0-1303 GCF_002925995.2 Terrapene triunguis | reverse complement strand
GGGGGGGCGGAGGTGGGGGGGGCAGTGCCTTGTGGGGGGGACCTACGTACGTGCTGAAGGCTTCATCCAGCCGGCCCTGCAGCTCCTGGTGCCCCTGTTCCCACTGGGCCCCCAGCCGTTCGATCATCCGCAGCACGGCCCCCTGCCTGGGGAGATGGATCAGGGGGGCTGGGTTGGCAGGGGCCCCCCACAGCTGCCCGCCAGTCTCCTGCCTGGGGAGAGGGGTCAGGGGGGCTGGGCTGGCAGGGGCCCCCCACAGCCGCCCGCCAGCCCCCTGCCTGGGGAGATGGATCGGGGGGCTGGCAGGGGCCCCCAACACCCGTCCACCAGCCCCCTGCCTGGGGGGGAGGGATAGGGGGGGCTGGGCTGGCGGGCCCCCCCCCCCCACAATCACCCACAGCCCCCTGCCTGGGATGGGAATATAAGGATGCCCCCAGCCCACGACCTGGTCCCCTCCCCCAATTCCCCACCACCTCCAACCACCCCACATGGCCTGACTCACCAGCCCCTCCCCCATCCCCCCTCCTCATATCTGCCTCTCCCCTCACCTGGATTCCTCTGGCGCAGAGCCCGGCTCCTTGCCCTGCACCCCCTGTGGGCTGCCAATGAGGTCTGTGGGGCTGCCCCCCGCCGCGTCCCAGCTGGGCTTGGAGATCTCGGGGGCTGCGTGCTGCTCCGGCTCCTGCCCGCCGAGCTCCCCGCCCTGCGCCTGCTGCTGCAGCGTCCGCAGCTTCTCCTGGGGGCAGGGCTGTGAGCTTCCCCGCAGCAGTGCCCCAGCCGGGGACCTGGGTGCTGCGAGCTTCCCCCCAGCAGTGCCCCCGCCAGGGACCCGGGTGCTGCGAGCTTCCCCGCAGCAGTGCCCCAGCCGGGGACCCGGGTGCTGCGAGCTTCCCCCCAGCAGTGCCCCCGCCGGGGACCCGGGTGTGTGAGCTTCCCCACAGCAGTGCCCCAGCCGGGGACCCTGGTGCTGTGAGCTTCCCCACAGCAGTGCCGCAGCTAAAGACCCGGGTGCTGTGAGCTTCCCCCCAGCAGTGCCCCCGCCGGGGACCCCAGAGCTGCGAGCTTCCCCACAGCAGTGCCCCAGCCAGGGACCCTGGTGCTGCGAGCTTCCCCGCAGCAGTGCCCCAGCTGGGGACCGTGGTGCTGTGAGCTTCCCCCCAGCAGTGCCCCCAACCGGGGACATAGGCACTGCAAGCTTCCCCCCAGCAGTTCCCCTAGCCAGGGATCCCAGTGCTGCGAGCTTCCCCCCAGCAGTGCCCCCGCTGGGGACCCTGGCGCTGCGAGCTTCCCACAGCAGTGCCTC
>NW_020671242.1:0-1110 GCF_002925995.2 Terrapene triunguis | reverse complement strand
TTCTGAGGTGCCGCCCCAAGCACGTGCTTGGTCGGCTGGTGCCAAGAGCCGGCCCTGCTGTCCAGCCTTTCCTAACAACCCAGCCTGCTGGGCAGATAGCCCTCAATGCGTGGGGTGGGGCTGGTGGGATTGCGGTGCACAGCCGGGACCCCCAGGAGACAGCAACCGAGCCTGCTGCTTTATCTGTCCTGGTGCTGCTAAAACAACCCCCCCGCCCCCATGCAGATGCAAATACACTGGGGCAACAAGGCTTAGAGCACTGTAGCTTATTCCAGTTCAGGAAGGGAAATGAGCCGGTGTGAGGCACCTCTGTACCCACGGGGCGGCCTGCACCCCAGGGCCCCTGCTGGAAAACCGTCCCAGCACAAACCAACACAGTTACCCTGGTCGAACATCCTAGTGCAGCCCAGTCCTCAGAGGGGTGGGGGTGAATCGGGGTGGGGGGGCCCTGCCGATGCTGCCAGTTCAACTCTGCCCCAAAACGTGACATTTAAAAAAAAATATTTCACATGCTTCAAAGACAATCGTCCAGTAGAAACTGGTTTGAAAGGAATAATCAGCTTGCGCCCCCCCCCCCCCCCAGCAGGGTTTGCAACCCAAATATTGCGACATGAAGACCGAGGGACAATGGTTTTCAAAAGTGGCCTCTGCATAGGGTTGTTTGTCGGTCCTGCTGCCGCGTCCCACCCCAGGGGTAGTCGGCTCTCAAGGGCAGGTGACGTGATTCTGAGCCAGGGCTGGATCTTGCAAAACCTGGGCTCCCATTGTGGGCACTTGCAGGCCAGAGACGGGAATGTGCTTTGGGGGGGAGAGGCCAGGCAGAGTTCTCCCCACCCCTCTCCTATCACTGCCCCATCTCTTCCTGCCCCCGACCAGCTCCCTCCCAAACTCCTCTGCACTTAGTCATGCTGGGTGCTCCTGCCGTCTCAGCCCCCATCTATCCCTTACACCCATGTGCCCCCGTTTCCCATCCTTTCCCCCAAGTTCTCATGTTTCCACTCTCATGTGCTCCCTCTCTGCTACCCTAGTCCTCTGCAGCCCCTCAGTCTACCTCCCGTACCCCTCTAGAGCTGCCTTGAAGTCATTAAAGGGCTACTATCAATTTTAAGA
>NW_020671241.1:0-1663 GCF_002925995.2 Terrapene triunguis | reverse complement strand
GTTCTGAAAGGTCGCCTTCTGCCTGATCATGTGAATGAACTAATGAGGATATCAATTGAAGGAATGGAAGTACCGGACAAATGCGAAGCTACCGAAGATGAACGCATTGCATTCAAGAAATTCATTAACTGAGTTGTACAAAATTATAACAAGAAACCAAGAAGGATGTAGACGTAGTGCTTCATAGAAGGCTTGAGTAGCCAACTTTAATTTGTGTGATTTTAAAACATGAGTTAAATCTAATAAAATGGTCATGAAACATTTTTCAGTTTTTACTATGCTGCCATACAGCCCACCTGCACCCTCACGGTCTCACGCCTCATTGGCCCTGACACACACACACACACACACCGTAAATTTGAACACTCCCCCTTATTTCAATTCCTGGGGAAAACACTGATCTGGACCGGATCATACTCTGCGTGGTCAGCCCACCCCGCCTCCCGTGCTGCCGTGGCTACACAGCTGCTCTAGCCCGCTAGCTCAGTCAGTTCCTGAGCTGGAAATTACACCTCTGGCTACAGTGTAGAGGCAAATGCCAGAGATGGGTTGAAAATGCACCAGCAGGATTTGTAGCCCAGCACGGGGCTGGGCAGGGAGGGCAGACATGCAATCAGAGCCCAGCTTTCTGACCTCTCTCTAGTTGCTAGTGTGAGCCCCGTCTCACAGAGCTTAAGCCAGGAGGGACCATCAGACCATCCAGTCTGTGTAGCACAGGCCATTGCACATCACCCACATGTCCCTAATGCTGAGCCCAGTGACTCCTATTAGACAAAAGCATTTCAGCCCTTGGGTAACTCAGCTGGTGCAGAAAACAGGAGAGATTGAGGTACTGCCAACGGCCAAGGTCCCTGCAGGAGGCTAGGATAAGAGCTGGCCTCTGGGGAGATGCAGAGCTCACATCTGGGACTGACAAAGAGAGGAGGCCAAAAGTGGATTGGCTGGGTGGTGCGCTGGCGTGGCCAGGATGGACGGTGTGTTAGCCTTTGCTTCTCTGCGCTAACCTGGGGACTTCCTGGGCTGGGTTCTAGCTAATAAACCTGACTGGTTGTAAAGGCTCCTGGTGTCACTGCAAATCCTTGCCAAGGTGCGTTGGGGCCTGAGGAGCGGACAAGTGTCTGGCCAGGTGTCTGTCTCAGCTGGATTCACCCCAGCCCCAGAGGCTCAGTCGCAGAGGCATTGAGGATACGTGGCCTATGCTTGAGGAAGAGCCTGCAGGACCCCTTGCGGGACTGGCCCACTGCAGGGATTCCTTTGAGGGACTGTTTAAAAGCTGGGGCATAGCACAGATCCTGTGGACCAGTGACAGATCCCCACTCCTCACCCAGAGCTGGGAATGGAACCACAGGGCACTGACCACCATCCTCTCCAGTGCCCAGCTGCCCTGAACCTTGGCACAGGAGAAATCCCAGGAGAAGAGGCCAGCCGGGATTGACACAATAAACAGATCCCCTTACACCCCATTCACAATGGCCTTCCTGAGAGAAGTGGGTGTGTGCAGGGGAAGCTCCTGCCTGGACCTGGGCTGGGGGGGAGGGTTGGGTCTCCAGGGACCCCCTTCACTAGTGCTGAATTCATAGATCTCATTGACACTGACTGGGCTCCTGTTGGGCGCACGGAGGCTGAACACGCCCAGCCCCTCTCGGCAAGGCACAATCCTTCC
>NW_020671240.1:0-1086 GCF_002925995.2 Terrapene triunguis | reverse complement strand
CTCCAGAACCTCCCTGCCCCTTCTCCGGCCCCCTGGCCCCCTTACCGGGCTGCTCAGAACAGAGGGCTGCAGAGCAGCGCGCTCGGCAGCAGGGGAGGGGGGAGCAGGGGGAGGAGCTCCAGACTGCCGGAGGCCCGATGCGAAAGGCTGGCGGGCAATCTGTGAATGCAGGGAGGGGGAGGGAGAGAGCGAGAGGAGGGATTTCAAGCTGCAGGGAAGAGGAGGGGGAAGCGGAGGAGGGGCTCTGGCTCTCGGAGCCCCATGCAAGTGGCACGATCCAGCTGGCTGCCCTGTCAAGCCACACGCTCTCTGCATTGGGGGGAAATCCGGACATTTACGAATTCCCCCCGGACGCTATTTTTAACTCAAAAAAGCCGGACATGTCCGGCAGAATCCGGACGAATGGTAACCCTAAAATACAAGACCTGAAAAATGTGTTTAGTCAGTGAACAGACTGTTAGATCTGTACAGGAGTTAACAGAAGGCAGGAATTAGTTCTGATAATTAACTGGTATCTAGCCTGATTCATGTTGCACTTCTAAGACTTAATTTGAAAATATGATCTGACTTAAAACCCAATCACCTATGAATATTTCTCAATAAACTGTGTTGTTACACAAAGCAGCTATTTTTGCCATTTATTAATGTGACATTTGTCAAGACTAGCCTCAAATCCATGTCAATGCTGACCATTTCATCAGATTACATTGTTATAGCCACTCTTAAATACTGTCCTTTTGGCCTACCTTATTTCTAATCGTGGCCTTATTCTGCCAGTCCCTCTGAATACTTTTTGCAATTGTTTGACTTTGTTTTAAGAAGGCTAATGCTAGGTGGTGCCACGGCCACTCCGGCTTTGGAACAGCCACTAAGAAGCACAGAGAGCAACAGGGGATGAATGACCAGATTAAATACAAAATTAACGTGCCCAAAAAACAGCTCAACCTGACCCAAACTGCTGGGGCTGGACTCACACCCTGCTTGGCTCCAGCACTGTTTGGAAAACTTGCCTCAATCTATTGCAGCTTTATACACTGAATTAGGGTTACCATATTTCCACAAGCAAAAAAGAGGACACTGGGGGGG
>NW_020671239.1:0-1872 GCF_002925995.2 Terrapene triunguis | reverse complement strand
TGCTTTGGAATGCTGTTACAATGGAGACAGATAAATATGGCATTTCAGAGTTCTTGTTAAATAGTAAGTCTCCTGGAGAATTTCTGCCCACAGCTAAGAGATACATGGGAGATAAAATCCAGATTTTTTTAATATATCAGCTATTTCATAGTTTCATAGAGTTTAAGGCCAGCAGGGACCATTAGATCATCTAGCCTGACTTCCTGTATTTCACAGGCCATTAAAATTTCACCTAGCAACCCTACACTGAACCCAAAAACTTGTCTTGGACTAAAACATTTCAGTCTTTAGGAGACTAAACTGTTGTGTGCCATAGGCAGAGAACAGGAGAGACTGCGATTCCACCAATGCCTGAGGCCCTTGCAATGGTAGAGAATTGATTAGGTCAGTTATACCCAGACGATCCTAGCAGGTGATCAGTGCCCCATCCTCCCACCCAAAGGTCCCTGCCAATCTGAGCAGGGGAAAATTTCTTCCCACCCACAACTCTGGAGATCAGTTGGACCCTGAGCATGTGAGCAGAACATCTAAGGAAACAGATTCTCTGAACCATCTTGGAGCACTGGTCCACCTTACCAGGTGTCCCTTCTCCTGCTATGGTCAATCCCTGATGCTTCAGATGAAAGTTGGAGGGAACCACCTGACCCCACTCACAGCGTATACCTAGTCAATTGTACATGGGGGGAAAAGTCTTTTATGACCTCTACAGGCAACCGGATGAACCCTGTTCCATGAGTCTTCTCTGCAAGTATTTAAACGACCATAAAATAAGATTAAAGGCTTTCTTCAAAACAGGGGGCCTAAAGTTAGGCTTCTAAATTCATACCAATGTCTAAAAAAGTGGCCTGATTTTCAAGAGATACTGAGCCCCAAAAAGTTCCAAGCATAGCCAATAGGTACATGTGGGTGCTTGGGATTTTTGAAAATGAGGCCCTGACTAAGCAAAACTCTTAAACATGTGCTTAACTGTAGGTCTCTTTGTTGGCTTAGAGTTAAGCATGTGATTAGGATGCTGACTCAGGGCATAGGTGCCTTAATATGGATTTAGGAGCTTAAGTTTAGGCACCCAGTTTTGAAAATTTTGACCATAAATTATTATTCTGTATGTGATCAAAACTCTTGAATTGATAGTAAAGAGGGAAAGGAAGATTATTTTATGTGGGTATCTACTTGAAAGGAGCAAATTTTCTTCATTATGATTTCCCCCCAAACACATTGGGTAGTTCAGCAAACAAACCTGGTCATCAGGCGCAAGGAAGAGGATTTACATGATTCCCAGGTCTACGTCTCACAGTGTTTGGGCTCCTGCAGAATCTTTACTGGACAGTGAATTAAAGAGGCCGGCATCAATTTCTACTATCAGTGGTAACCAGCCAAATCCTTTTATTTAATTTCAGGTGTTTATAATGTGGTTGTTTCCCTCCTGGCAAATATGGATGACCAAGATAAGGGCAAAATTGCCCTCAGGATTGCCTGTATAGCTGAGACCAAGCTGGCTAGCGTTGTGACAGTTCTGCTAGAGGAACTGCAGCAGGATGAGGTAGGGCAATTTCATGAAATTACATCTGCTTTCCATGTGTCCACACCAAATTCTACCTGACTTCATGGGGGTATAGGGGAATGCATGGGGGTAATTCAGTATAGAACTTAGCCTGGTGCACCATCAGTATAATCAGTATTCATCCTTCTGTCCTCAGGCATAAACTCAGAATGCAAAATGCTGTTATTACAGATCAGGATGATATAATGCTCTATAAAGAAAGCGTTGTCCTTTTACACACAGCGGAGTACATGGGCTGGATATAGTAAAAGTACACTATAGGACTTGCAGTAAGCTCTTCCAATAATACTTTGCCCTTCTTTAGCATCTTC
>NW_020671238.1:0-1046 GCF_002925995.2 Terrapene triunguis | reverse complement strand
GCAAACAGGCTCCGCTGCCCGCCCCACCCTTGCCCCCGGCTGCCGGGCGGTTGGCTGCAGTGGGTTTAAACGCTCCCCAGGGAGGAGCTGTTTTAAAACGTACGTGTCTCTTGCGGCTTTGGACGATATCCCACCCCTGGGCCTGAGGGCGGCAGCGGCAAGTCCTTGAGGAGCCTGGTCTCCCCAGGCTGGGCTGTCTGACTGGTACATAGTGGGGTGGGTGGGTGGGTGGGCGCTGGGGCTGTATTGCTCAGCCCATGACCGAGTTCCCCAAAAGCCTGAGGCTGGCATCAAATTTATTTTAACAATCTCATTACTTTTTAAGGATGGTATTTGCCTTCTGTGTTTTGAGCCCGTCTGTGCTGTCTGACTGGGGGCCTTGAGGATTTCCCCTTTACCTGTAGGGACTGGACTGGTGGCTTCCAGCTGGAAGAAGCGGGTAAAGCATTGGGGGTTCCACCAAGAACTAAATTCTGTGTTGATGCAGCTGCTTTGGAAATGGGGCACCTAATCCAGGGGTCTGAATTGATATACACCACGGGGCAAAGAGTAGAGGGGCAGCTGTAAGGATAGCAACCTAACCTGGTCCGGAAGGAAGCTACTGCTTATAGGCTATCCTGTCAATCCCCCTCCATACGTGTAGCTGTTTCATAGGCATTTCCAAGTGTCCAGTCAGCCCAGTATCCTGTCGTCTTTTGCGTTTTCAGTTAGGCCCTGTATTGAAACTGACTGGTTTGGTTTTCCCCTTTCTTAAATACTTTTACTTCCTGGTTCTGGAATGGTGCTATCTATTCCCAGGTTGGTAGGAATGCTTTTAAATCTAAACCAAAATTTGTTTTTTGTGTGTGTCTGTAAGTGTCACACAATCACTGCTTAGTCATGTTAGGTCTGGTTAAACCTAGCTTTTAACAAATCTTTCTTTCTTTCATTCATTCATTTTAACAAACCTTTCAAAATGAATTGTACCAGCCAGCATAGAGGATAGGCAACAGGGGTACCTTTTACTATATGAATAGGGTTGGAACTTTCATTTACAGGTGTGCCCC
>NW_020671237.1:0-1972 GCF_002925995.2 Terrapene triunguis | reverse complement strand
TCTAGTGTCCCATGGATACTGTTGAGCGATCATGTTCTTTATCCTACTAGCAGTGCCTCTTGGAGTTGCACAGCACTGAAGTAGCTCTTCAAACACTATAACCAGGCTATATTTTATGACAAAGCCTTCTCCATTAAAATAAGAACCCTCCATATTTTTGGGTGCAGTCTACATATCTATATTAGTTGTTTTCTGTGACTTAAAATGATTCCATCCAAGATGTCATCTTTTTTGTGTGTGTGTGTTAACAGGTCGAACCATTGATACAGAAGGGCCATGGGAATCTGGTGCACCATATCCTACTTTATCAGTGTAGCAGCAGTTTGAATGACAGTGTGTTGGACTACGGCCATGAATGCTACCACCCCAACATGCCAGATGCTTTTCTCACATGTGAGACAGTCATTTTTGCTTGGGCCATTGGAGGAGAGGTAGGATGAATGGCTACCTGGGATGATTTATCAATAAAGCTTTAAAGGAATGTGCGTCACAGTGAAGGTTTTTCCATACTGCCAATTAGTAAATTGGATTTCACGCTACAGAATTTTGGTCACTAGGACTTTTACCATATTTGAAAACTGTTTGAGATTGTGTTCTGCCATTACACGCCTGCACAGTGGTGTAATAGGGAGTGAGAACTTGTGCTCCCCTTACATGCAGTGCAGCCTTGGGACTCAAGGATGTGCAGGGGCTTTGCCTTGAATGCCACCTCCAGGAAGCAACTGGTAGAGAGTGGGGATTAGGTGGAGTCATGGCTCTCTCTTGGGAGCAGCTGTTGGGAGAGTGGGGATGGGGAGCAGGCGGAAACATGGCTCTGTCATTGTCATAAAATGATTGTTGTAAACAACCCCCCCCCCACAACAAAACATGAGCCCTTGGGTTCTTATTTTGATAGCCAAGATGTAAATATAGTTTTTTCAGGAAGAAGTTACATATTATCTTAGCTGGTCACTTAGGCCTAAAACTACAAAGGTACTTAGGATACTCCCCACCTAGAGTGCTGGCTTTTGTGGAGCCCATTCTTACTCACCTATCTCTCCCCATGCATTGGATAGGGAGTATAAGCACCTAACTCAGGCTTTGTGGATTGCAGTGCATTCCAGCGATTTTCTAGGCACCCTAAAAGTTAGGTGTTGCAACGCTCAGTGTCAGAAGGCCTAAGTCCCTGTGTGGATCCAGGCCTTAAGCTCTTTTCTTTAAATCATATATAGCCACAATAGCTAAGTGTCTCACCATACAATGTTAAATTTTATTGACTTTTTCTGTATAAAACGTGATAGGGATATTAAGTGGCAAGTTAAAAGTAGTGGAAAATAATGTAGAAAGTGCCGACACTTGTGGAAAAAATGACTTGGAAACATTGGCTTTGCCATATCAGACTGCCCCATCTAATCTGGAATCCTGTCTCCAGCAATGGCCAGCACCTGGTGCTTCAGAAGAAGATGGAAAAAAACAAACAGCCCATAGTTAGTGATGAAAACTAGGTAAGGACAGGAGTAGGGTTACCATATTTCAGCACGGAAAAAAGAGGACAGGAGGAGCCCCGCCCCCGTTCTGCCCTAGCCCCGCCCCTTCCACTCCCCGCCCCCCTCAGAACCCCAACCCTCCCCCTGCTCCTTGTTCCCTGACTGCCCCCTCCTGGGACCCCTGCCCCTAACTGCCCCCCAGGACTCCACCCCCTACCTAAGCCTCCCTGCTCCTTGTTCCCTGATTGCCCCCTCCTGAGACCCTCCCCCCATCCTAATTTGCCCCCTAGGACCCTACCCCCTACCTGTCCCCTGACTGCCCCAACCCTTATCCACACCCCCACCCCCAGACAGACCCCCGGGACTCCCACACCCCATCCAACCACTCCCCACCCCCTGACAGCCCCCCCCCAGAACTCCCGACCCATCTAAACCCCTCTGCTCCCTGTCCCCTGACTGCTCCGATCCCTCTCCCCACCCCTGCCCCCTGACAGCCCCCCCCCAGA
>NW_020671236.1:0-1924 GCF_002925995.2 Terrapene triunguis | reverse complement strand
ACTAGAGTCCTGGCTCTTTCCAAGAAGGTGCCAAAGACGGGACAGGCATCAATAACACGCTCTTGTCATATTGCTTTGCTGGTTTCAGGTTGTGAACTGCATTTGTGCAGGAGTTTAACTGAGAACCGGCATCCTTTAACTCTTGACACGGAGGATAACTTGACCACTAATCTGAGTGGTGCACTTCCTCAGCTTCAGCGTTAGTTAACATGGAATGTTTGTACGACTTGATCTCTCTAATGCTGTTTGATGGCATGAATTTGGGGTCCTCAGATTGTCTGTTTAAGGGACTAGACCCAGTTTTCTTTGGAAGGGAAAGACCGCAGATAGTTTAAAACTGGGTCTCATTCTCTAGGTTTGATGATAACTCAGGACAGAGTTTGAACCCCTTTCAGAACTTTTTGAGATTTAAGATTAAGGACGGTTGACTCTGTAAGAAATCCGAGCTGGCCAGGCCCTAACGTCCTTAGACTGACTCGGATTACGAACACCCACTTAGACAGATTGTCCCTTCTTTCTCTCCTCACTCTTTTCTAATAGTAAGAATCCCATTCTTTCCCTGCTATTGTCTACTCTGTGATTCTGTCTTAGATCAGTTCCCACCTTCCTGCCCTGTCCATGACTCTGCCTCTCTCCACATCTATGATCCCTATTCCCCATTCCCCAAATATCTGAGCTTTGCCCTTTTTTAACTACGACTGGGTGAGGGATCACCAACAAAGAAGATCCAGACAGAGAGACTTCTCTTTATTGTATCTGCAACCCTACACCCCAACCTCAGGGCCGCCCGGGGGGTGGGGGAGGGCAAGTGGGGCAATTTGCCCCAGACCCCGGGCCCTGCAGGGGCCCCCACGAGAGTTATTCGGGGCCCCTAGAGTGGGGTCCTTCACTCGCTCTGGGGGCCCCAGAAAACTCTCGCGGGGCCTGGGCCCCCAGAGCTTCTTCCGCTCCGGGTCTTTGGCGGCAGTTCGGTGACGGGGGATCCTTCCGCCCCAGGACCCGCCGCCGAAGTGCCCTGAAGACCCGCGGCGGGGGTCCTTCTGCCCCGGGACCCACCGCCGAAATGCCCTGAAGACCCGCCGCCGAAGACACCAGGCCCCCTGAATCTTCTGGGTGGCCCTGCCCAACCTTACCTAAGCATATGCCTCCCATCTAATTTCATCTGCCCATAGTAATATGCCAAGAAGGCTGCTGCTGAAACTACAGCCTAGCACTCACATTGCCATTATTGCCCCACTTATGTGTCTTCTTTGCACTTACAAATCTGTCCTTGACATTCTTGAAGGTCTCCAGTTCCCGGGGTGGCAGGGACTTGTATTTTGAGAGGTGGCACTTCTTCATCTGAGCACCTTTGGGAAAGGCCTCTGTAGACACTGTCCATAGGGTCAGGACCAGGAGCAGTTTGCAACTCATCATTTTTCCTATTGAATCAGAAAGGGGAATAACGACATCACTCCATTTCCAGGTTACAAGGATTATAAACTGTATTTTTGACAGTCTGACAAAGCAGGGAAAGAAGGGGTGCAGGAAGATGAGGGCTACAATCAAATATTTACATTGGTGGGTTGACCCCAAAGATCACAGCTTAGCAAACTCAACTCTTCTATTCACAAATGTTTTCAGATCAGGCCTCTTAATTTACAGCCCCAGCACTAATAATAAAAAATAAACCGGTAAAATACTTAGAGGAATGGATAGTGTTTGATCCTTACCCTTTAGAGTAGATCACAGCAGATCAGTCTAGTAAGCCCATGTGCTAGACAGAAGCCCCAGACTTAGTGGCACGTACCTTGGAGCATGTTTGCTGGGAAATCGCTTTAGTCTCTTCTTCTGCCTCAGGGTTGCTTGGCCTCCCTCTGGTCTGTGAATGTAGCCTTGCTTTGCCATTGCTCTTGCTTTTATACTCTTTAGGAAAAAATAAAAT
>NW_020671235.1:0-1743 GCF_002925995.2 Terrapene triunguis | reverse complement strand
GTGCTGGGCCGGGGGCCAGCGGTGCTGGCCTGGGGGTGCTCGGCCGGGGGCTGGCCCGGGGCCGGCACCCCAGGGCCTGAGCCGAGCCAGGCTGGAGATGCTGGGGCCGGGGCCGGCCGCCGGAGGGAGCCGCTCGGTTGGGGGGGCCAGACTGGGCAGCGCCTCCTCCCTCCACCCCCCCCCAGCTTACCTGCTGCCTGCTTCAGGCTTCCCGCGAATCAAATGTTCGCGGGAAGCAGGGGAGGGGGCAGAGTTGGGGCGGGGTCTTTGGGGAAGGTGTGGAGTTGGGGCGGGGGCATGGGCGGGGCTGGGGGCGGGGCCGGGGCCCCGTGGAGTGTCCTCTTTTTGGACACTCAAAATATGGTAACCCTACTAAAAAGAATAAGTATACTTAATACAATTTATGTATTTTCAAATTTCACAAATAATTTCAAGCAGAATAATAATTCTCCAGATAAAAAACTAACAAGGAAAAGAAATATTGCATCAATGACAGATAATCTAGGAATGACACAGTGTTAACCTGCTTGATAACTGTTTTAGCCTTTCCTTATGGGAACAACTTTTTTTATTGCGAAACACTTGTCAGTGTGTCAGCATGCATCTCCTACATACACCCACCAGTGCCTCTCTGCTGTAAAAGAGCAATAATTATAAGACAACAACAGTTCAAGACAGACAACTATCACAATACTGACAGTTTAATCAGGGAATTTCCATATCGCTTTCCTCAGAGAAGGCCAACAAAAGTGCTTGGGTCATAAATACACCCAGGCTAGCAAAGCTATCTAGAGTCTTTTCAAAATCAGTAATAAAAATATTAATTACCTTCCATGAACTACCTCCATTACTGCCTCTGCAAGCTGACATTCAGGAACCTTGAGGATTAATTACATGTAATGAAACTCACTTCTGCATTGCGCAGTTAAACCCAACTCCCTATTGCAAATGAGTTTGACCTTTTCTGCACTGCATGCTGTGGAATTTCTTATCCAGAACTGGATTACTTATTGTAAACATGTTCATTGAGAATCAGGTTCATACATTATCCATGTTAAGATTGGAACTCAATGTTCATGCTTTAAAAAGAAAACGAAAGAAATATAACTTATAACATGATTTAGTAGGCACTACTTGGTGAGCTGTTACAGTTTAATAGAATCACTGTAGAAAACACAAACCTGCATATTAATGAGATCATTAAAGCCTTTGAAAAAACACATGCACAGACATACATAACTGGTAGAGACGGGCCTGAGCTGGGACATTCGAACCCAGGCCTGTATCTGAACACCCCCAAGATTTGCATGGGGTGATTCAGATATGGGATTGTGGTTCAGGGTCATACTTACTGGTGATCAGAGAACTAATGATACAGTTGCTGACAGCACAATTAAACAAATGCTCATATATTCCCAAGTAATGCCACTAAATAAATTGGGGTATGAAATTTAACAACTACCATGGTAATCCATAATGAGTTTTTTGGGGGGAAGAATTAAGATATAAGATTATAGGCATATATGTATGATTTCTTTGTCCGGACAGGACTTGTATCACGTTATATCAAACTCTACATTTCTGCCTGAAGCTCAGACTAGTTTGCTTAAAGAATGCCTTGTAGCAATGAATACTTAGTAGCAATGACCACAAAGGAAGCAAAAAGTAAGAAATGAATAAAATCTTCATCAAAATATTTTTGGGGTTCAAATATATTAATTTGTCTCCGCTTTTTCTTCTTGA
>NW_020671234.1:0-1607 GCF_002925995.2 Terrapene triunguis | reverse complement strand
CCCTCCAGGTGCCGCCCCAAGCACCAGCTTGGGTGCTTGGTGCCTGGAGCCGGCCCTGAGTCCTAGCCAGCTATTGGCCAGGTGTCAAACCTGTCATTCCTGAGCAAGCTCACAGAGAATCTAGCCAAAAGCCAACTACAGTCAACAGCTCGATCTCTAGTTGGCAGCCGGTATCAAGCGGAGTGCCCCGGGGTCAGTCCTGCGGCCGGTTTTGTTCAACATCTTTATCAATGATCTGGATGATGGGATTACTTGCACCCTCAGCAAGTTCGCAGAGGACACTAAGCTGGGGGGAGAGGTATACATGCTGGAGGGTAGGGATAGGGTCCACAGTGACCTAGACAAATTGGAGGATTGGGCCAAAAGAAATCTGATGAGGATCAACAAGGACAAGTGCAGAGTCCTCCACTTAGGAAGGAAAAATCCCATGCACTGCTACAGGCTGGGCACCGACTGGCTAAGCAGCAGTTCTGCAGAAAAGGACCTGGGGATTACAGTGGATGAGAAGCTGGATATGAGTCAGCAGTGTGCCCTCGTTGCCAAGAAGGCCAACGGCATATTGGGCTATATTAGTAGGAGCATTGCCAGCAGATTGAGGGAAGTGATTATTCCCCTCTATTCGGCACTGGTGAGGCCACACCTGGAGTATTGCGTCCAGTTTTGTTTCCCCTCCCCCAAGAAGGGATGTAGACAAACTGGAGAGAGTCCAGCGGAGGGCAACGAAAATGATTAGAGGGCTGGGGCACGTCTTACGAGGAGAGGCTGAGGGAATTGGGGTTCTTTAGTCTGCAGAAGAGTGAGGGGGGATTTGATAGCGGCCTTCAGCTACCTGAAGTGGGGGGGTTCCAAAGAGGATGAAGCTAGGCTGTTCTCAGTGGTGGCAGATGACAGAACAAGAAGCAATGGTCTCAAGTTGCAGTGGGGGAGGTCTAGGTAGGATATTAGGAAACACTATTTCACTAGGAGGGTGGTAAAGCACTGGAATGGGTTACCTAGGGAGGTGGTGGAATCTCCATCCTTAGAGGTTTTTAAGGCCCGGCTTGACAAAGCCTTGGCTGGGATGATTTAGTTGGTGTTGGTCCTGCTTTGAGCAGGGGATTGGACTAGATGACCTCCTGAGGTCTCTTCCAACCCTAATAGTCTATGATATGATTCTATACAGGCCCATGTAACTGAAGTCACAATTGGTCAATTCAGTCTAATTTAACAGTGCTCTTGGATTCTTCGCTAATGCTGAACTCTCATATAGCAATAGCTGCAAGTAATGCTTTCTACCACCTCCAGTTGGGTAGGAACACTGTCCAATCCTGATATGCATCCGAAGAAGTGGGTTGTAGCCCACGAAAGCTTATGCTCTAATAAATTTGTTAGTCTCTAAGGTGCCACAAGTACTCCTGTTCTTTTTGCGGATACAGACTAACACGGCTGCTACTCTGAAACCTGTCCAATCCTGGCAGACGAAAATGTGGACTCAGTTATTCATGACTTTGTCACCCCTCGGCTGGACTACAGTAGTGCAACATACCTGGGCATGAAACCTTCAGCACTTAGAAAAGTCCGGTTAGTACAAAACACTGCAACATGTCTCCTTAGCAACAGAGGCTACG
>NW_020671233.1:0-1050 GCF_002925995.2 Terrapene triunguis | reverse complement strand
GAGTAAGGGACCGTCCGCCGAATTGCCGCCGAATACCTGGAACTGCCACCCCTGTCCGGAACGGCCGCCCCAAGCACCTGCTTGAGAAGCTGGTGCCTGGAGCCGGCCCTGGGAAAGAGTACCCTTATTTGGGTTAAGATATAGAGATTAATCAGGTTTAGTGAAGTCACCTTCAGTGTATTTGAATCTGAGAAGTTGGTGACCTATAGATAGTGGCCTCACTTAAAGTGGAAAGCATCTTTGACTACATTGACTGTGGGCTTCCTAAACAGGATCAGATGAGTTTTAGTAACAGTTTTGGAGAATGTATTTCCACATTATATAGTGAAACTTCAGCCTGATTAATACAATTTGGTGATGGCTGGTTGAGACCTTCTTGTTTTCTAAGGGGGTTGAAGAGGACACAACATTATTATCCTTTTTTCTGAAAAATTTTGTACCTTGACTGGGTGGTAGTAATAATGGGAGCACTGGTGTAGAGAAGGCACCAAGACCTGCTGACATTTTTACTAGCATATTGTGTAAACCTGCATTGTGCAGGTTTAGCTCAAACAGTGGCCACACTAGTGTTAGCAAAACTGGAAAATCTTTCAGAAAAAAGGCTAGGATAGACAGTCTAAGAGCCACAAGTGTGTTATCTACTATAATTAAAGCTGAACTGGAAGACCCCACCAATGATGCAATTCACTTAGCTTTTATAATCTGATGCAAGTTCTTTAAATTCTGCAAGATAACCCAGGGCAAAGCCTCATTCCAGTCACTGGTTTATAACTCCATAGAGTGTTGCAAGTTTGCTGGGTATCTGTGAAGGGGAAGCTCATATGTTTTCTGAGAAGCCCACAGGTAGTTAGCATATCCCTAAATCACAGCTGTGCAGAGATATATTCTGCAATTTAAGCACTATATAAGGCATTAACCAACCCCAGACCAGATTCATGTAAAGCAGAACAGTCCTATTGAAATCAGTGGAACTATGCCACTTTGCACCAGCTCAGGATCTGGTCTGTATTTAATCTGCAGGACTACCAGCTGTTGGTTGTGTGTCCTTCA
>NW_020671232.1:0-1235 GCF_002925995.2 Terrapene triunguis | reverse complement strand
GCGAATGCAGGGAGGGAGGGAGGGAGTGATCTCAGCTGCAGGGGAGAGGAGGGGGAAGCGGAGGAGGGGCTCTCTCTGGCTGCCGGAGCCCAGTGCAAGTGGCACCATCCGGCCGGCTGCCCTGTCAGCCGCGCGTGCTCTGCATGGGGGGGGGGGAAGTCTGGACATTTACAAATTCTCCCCGGACGCTATTTTTAACTCAGAAAAGCCAGACATGTCTGGGGGAATCCGGACGAATGGTAACCCTAAGCAGTATTATCACCTGGGCAGTTATTCTCCATTTTGTAGTTGTGCATTTGATTTTTCCTTCCTATTACTTCGCAATTGTCCTTACTGAATTTCATCTTGTTGAGTTCAGATCAATTCTCCAATTTGTCAGGCTCGTTTTGAATTCTAATCCTGCCCTCCAAAGTTCTAGGAACCCTCCCATCTTGGTGTCATCCACAAATTTTAGAAGCATCTTCTCCACTCCATTATTCAAATCATTAATGAAAATACCGAATAGTACTGGACCAAGGACACACCTGTGGGACCACACTAGATACATCCCTCCAGTTTGATCACTACTCTTTGAGCATGGTCCTTCAACCAGTTGTGCACCCACTTTATAGTAATTTCATCTAGAGTTCTAGATCACGTTTCCCTTATGAGAATGTCACTTGGGGCTGTGTTAAAAGCCTTACTAAAATCAAGATATACTGAACAATGGAAGGATTATAGGATTATCCTCCCCAGTGTTGCCATCTGGCATGAGACTTTGTCTTTTTCTTAAAGCCCCAGCTTCTGGAGTCCTGGGATAGGAAGAGAATCGCAGCTTCTTTTTTCTTTCTTCTCATTTTTTTAAAAAGTAAGTTTCTAGCCTTTTTGGTTGGGGAGAAAATCTTGAAAACGTGACTCCCCCAACGGCAAATAAAAAGAACCTAGCTAGCATTTATTATTCTTCAAAAAAACCCTCAATTTTTATGCCAATCTCATAATTTTGGGGGTCTGAATTCTAATTTTGGAACAGGTGGGAGCTGGCAATACTGTGCCCCTATGCAGTCAGATGGGGCCGCTCACCAATGGGAGGAGGGAGGCTGAGAAGTTGCCTATGGGAGATGTCCATAGGTACTGTAACGAGGGGTGCTGGGGGGTGCAGCTTGAAGTGGTTTCCATTATATACATGGTTAACAGTTTGGTGCAATGACTTTCAGCACCCCCACTATTCAAATTGTTCCAGCCCCCCTGGAGGTATC
>NW_020671231.1:0-1274 GCF_002925995.2 Terrapene triunguis | reverse complement strand
TTAAGTGGTTCCAAGTAGTAACAGACAGAACAAAGTGAATTACCAAGCAAAATAAAATAAAACACGCAAGTCTATGCCTAATACAGTAAGAAAACTGAATACAGATAAAACCTCACCCTCAGAGGTGTTCCAGTAAGCTTCCTTTTACAGACTAGTCTCCTTCTAGTCTGGGTCCAGCAATCACTCACACCCCCCATGGTTACTGGCCTTTGTTCCAGTTACTTTCAGGTATCCTTTGGGGGTGGAGAGGCTATATCTTGAGCCAGCTGAAGGCAAAATGGAGGGGTCTCCAGGGGTTTAAATAGACTTTCTTCTTCGAGTGATTGCTCAGGTGTATTCCACTATAGGTGTGCGTGCTCGCCACGTGCACCGGTGCCGGAAGTTTTTCCTTTAGCAGTATCCGTACTGGGGAAGCACCGCTGCGAACCCTGGAGTGGCGCCGGTATATCGCGCCATAAACGGGGCTGCATGCTCCCCCCACCCTCAGTTCCTTCTTGCCACCAGTGAAGATAGTCAGAACTTGCTCCAGCCTTGGCTGCAGCATTTATAGCCTTAGTGGTATCTAGTTCACTGAACTTTTCCTTTGCTGAACTTTTCTTTCGTCAGTACCTGGCTCGGGGCATGCCCGTGGCCCAGGCTTCATGTCGTGCGACTCTTGTCACAACTCCATGCCCAGAAGCGATCCACATTCTCAGTGTCTTCGCTGTCTGGGCGAGGCTCACGTTAGTGAGCGTTGTAAGATTTGCCGTTCTTTCAAACCCCGGACGAAGCGGGAGCGTGAGATCCGACTCCGCGCCTTACTAATGGAGTCGGCATTGGCCCCAGCACCGGCGCGTCAACCCGACTCCGCGCCCGGCACCGCGTTGTCGGTGCGCGGCGAGGCACCATCGTCGACTCGGCACCGCTTCCCCAGTAAGAAGTAAGGGAAGACTCAGCGGTGCCAAGAGAAGGAGAGGGGTGAGGCCAGACCTGAGTTGGGCAGCCCACGATTCCCGTCGGGACAGAGATCTCTGACTCGGGCTGAGCGGAGTAGTCTGGTCCCGTCCGCGCGAGCCTCGCCTGAAGTACGGATGCCTTCGACGCCAGAGGCAGCTCAGGCCCCGCGTGACATCCTAGCCCTTTCGGTGCCGGGAGCACTACCTCAGTCGAGCCCCCAGTCCCATGGAAAGCCGCCTTTGGGTGCCCATCAGCCCTCCCCGGAGGTATCGAAGGTCGAGGTACCTTCCTGGGTCAAGGTGCCGAGCAGAGGCCCGCGACGCACTTCGACTCCGCGG
>NW_020671230.1:0-1927 GCF_002925995.2 Terrapene triunguis | reverse complement strand
GATCTGGATTTAACACTGGCTCAGTGCCTGGTGTAGGGAGGGACTTGGGTATATGTGTGTGGGAAGCAGGGCCGGCTCCAGGCACCAGGCAACCAAGCACATGCTTGGGGCGGCACCTGGTAAGGGGCGGCCAATCTTGGGGTGGCGGGGGGTAGCGCGGCGCGGCGCGGCATTCCGCGGGGCGGGGGGGCACTCCGGCGGCGCAGCGCTCGGCCGGGGGGGCGGCGGGTTGCGCGGCACTCGGGGGGGGGGGGCCGGGCGGCGGGGCGCTCGGCAGGGGGGCTCGGCGGGGCAGCGCTTTTTTTTGCTGCTTGGGGCAGCAAAAAAGTTAGAGCCGGCCCTGGTGGGAAGGCAGCGCCAGCCCCGAGCAGCACACCCTGGCCTCTTTGTGAAAGGTCCCTGCAGATCTCCTGTCTCCGAAATGAATCAAAACTGGCCTTTTTTTGGTTCCTGTCACCACCATTCTCTCTGAGCAGAGCAGCCCAGGCCCCAGCCACATTCGCTTCGAAAGCTCTCTGCAGCCGCTGAGTGGCTCTGGCATAACGCTGGCCGTTTCAGCACTCACAGGGGCTGGAGCTTTCAGTGTCGAAGAATCCTGGATTCCGCCACGGTTTCTGTCATTGCCAAATGAACAAAATGATTAAAACATTTACAATGTAGGGATGCCGTGGGGGGTGGAGGGGGCAGAAGGGTTAATTTGTGGCTAACAACAAGCACTGATCCCCGCCGCTTCTGTGACCTATTCCTGCGGGTTGATTGGAAACTTCATTAGACCATCTGAAGGCTCGGACACGCAGGCTGTTTTCTCTGGAAAATACCATCTGTGTCCCGCGGGTGATGTTCTGTCACACCTAACCAACAAAGAGCGTCCCATGGCACACAGGAATGGGTTTTCTGGACTCTACGTCCTTGTGTTTGCCCTAGTTACAGCCACCAGTGGCCAGTTCCTAGCAGCACTGGTGCAACCCACCAATGCTAAGCTGCTACATGCACCAATGCAGCTGATCCCTGTTGGTAAGTGAGGAAAGCGGCACAAGTGCAAATTGCAGCTGACGGTGGTTTATCCTGCCTACAGTAAGGGTGTGTGGTGATGATGCTGTACCAGGGCTACCCAGGGCTTGGAACCAGGGCAAGTCCTCAGAGTAGACAAGCCCCATGTCTCTTTTAGATTGAAAAGCAAACGAGTCTGATGGTCCTACCCCAGTCTTCACTTGCATGCTGCATGGCTGAAACTGCTGGTCACTGACCTGGAGAGGATTCAGAGTGGAACAGCCAGGGCGTCCAATACACTGAATGAACCAAGAGGTGTGAAAGAAACTCAGCAGCAATCAACGCAGTCTGAGGGATTTCTGCACATAGAATTATAGGACTGGAAGGGGCCTTGAGAGGTCTTCTAGCCCAGTCCCCTGCACTCAAAGTAGGGTGACCAGATGTCCCGATTTTATAGGGACAGTCCCGATTTTTGGGTCTTTTTCTTATATAGGCTCCTATTACCCCCCACCCCCTGTCCTGATTTTTCACACTTGCTGTCTGGTCACCCTAACTCAAAGGCAGCACGCAAGCTGATTTTCAGCGGCACTCACACTGCCTGGGTCCTGGCCACCGGTCCCGGGGGCTCTGCATTTTAATTTAATTTTAAATGAAGCTTCTTAAACATTAAAGAACTTTATTTACTTTACATACAACACTAGTTTAGTTATATATTATAGACTTATAGAAAGAGACCTTCTAAAAACGTTAAGATGTATTACTTGCACGCAAAACCTTAAATTAGAGTGAATAAATGAAGACTCGGCACACCACTTCTGAAAGGTTGCCGACCCCGGATCTAGACCATCCCTGACAGGTGTTGGTCAAACCTGCTCTTAAAAATCTCCAGTGATGGAGATTCCACAACCTCCCTGGGCAATTTATCCCAGTGCTGAAC
>NW_020671229.1:0-1105 GCF_002925995.2 Terrapene triunguis | reverse complement strand
GCCAGGCTGGTGTGTTTACCTGCCCCGTCCGCAGGTCTGGCCGATCGTGGCTCCCACTGGCTGCAGTTCGCTGCTCCAGGCCAATGGGAGCTGCTGGAAGCAGCGCAGGCCGAGGGACTTACTGGCTGCCGCTTCCAGAGTTCCCATTGGCCTGGAGCAGCGATCCGCGGCCAGTGGGAGCCACGATCGGCCGGACCTGTGGATGGGGCAGGTAAACACACCAGCCTGGCCCACCAGGGGCTTTCCCTACACAAGCGGCGACTCCTGTTTGAGAAACCCTGAGGTAGATCATCTGAGTCATATCCACTGTTCCCAGGAAATAGTGTCCAGTAAGCTGTGTTTTGTGGTATCTCAATAAGTAACCCATGGCATCAATGGTAAGGCCAGGATGTCACTGGCACTTTCCCTATATACATATAGAATGGGAACCATCCTTCTCGAAAGACAATCGTGCAAGTGCCAAAGTAGTTCAGATACTATGGTTCAGTCTGCAGTTTCATGAATGGCTGTGTTGAGTGACAGTCCTTGCCACAGATTATGGAGGCATAAAGTGCAGGCCAGAAGATGAAGCTGGTGCACTACTAGCATTTGAGGCCTGATGCACTTTCCTTTTCGCTCAATTCACTTTCCTGTCTCTCAACCATCTCTTTTCAACCGCAACGACTCCTTGGTGCAATGCAGCCCTCCAGTGTAGCCTGTTGGTAGCTGCATCTTCCCAGCTTGTGGTGTCTATTTTGAATGTTTTCAAGTCCCTCTTGCAAATGTCCTTGAACCTGGGCCTAGGGTGGCCCAATGGCTTTGGAGCATCAGCAAGCTCACCATACAGGAGATCCTTTGGACTATATGAGGGGAAGAGAGAAAGAGAGTAATTCATTTCCTATGGACACTACCTATGGACATATGTAATTTTTGAAGGGCACACAACTTAATGACTTTGCAGTTCCTGCTAAACCCTAGAAGACTGAACTTCAAAATAAAAGTATGAGTTACTGTGCATTCAAACGTTTTGAATGGCTTTGCTGAAATAGGTACAGTGACGTAATGTCTATAAATAGCACATGAACAAGTCTAGGATATTGCCCTGCATTGCTTTCTTAAAATTTCC
>NW_020671228.1:0-1611 GCF_002925995.2 Terrapene triunguis | reverse complement strand
ACCTCTGCCATTTCCACATTTTCTGTTATTGTCTTTCCCCCCTAATTAAGTAATGGGCTCACTCTGTCCTTGGTCTTCCTTTAGCTTCTAATGTATTTGTAGAATGTTTTCTTGTTACCCTTTATGTCCTTACCTAGTTTGATCTCATTTTGTGCCTTGGCCTTTCTAATTTTGTCCCTACATACTTGTGTTATTTGTTTATATTCATCCTTTGTAATTTGACATAGTTTCCACTTTTTGTAGGACTCTTTTTTGAGTTTTAGATCATTGAAGATCTCCTGATTAAGCCACGATAGTCTCTTGCCATACTCCCTGTGATGTTGCATGCCATATTATTTTATGAAAATATGCTAATAAGTGTGAATATAATGTAACTGGAATATGCTTCATGCAAAAGGTCTCTTGTAAGGTATCATTACAAAGTTTATAATCTACTGAGTGTGGTCATCCTATTTGTATAAATGTATCGCTCTTATATCTGAAACTACAAATATGAAATATAACTCCGAGGTCCTATTGTAATTATGCAAAGTGTGGGCCATTAATGGTAGTTTGGAATCTTGATGGCTCCCATCAACTAGGACAATTGTCTGTAGATGGCTCTGTTTACTTTCAAGCCTTCCTGTGAGTCAGGCTGGGAAGAATGAAGTCTTGAGGTCTCACAGGACATGTAATCATGTCACCTGGTACTGGAATCCATCTTAAACCTGGGGCTTTTCCATTTAGAAGGAGGGATGGGGACCCAAAGAGACAAAATATTCCTGCCTTGTGCCAAAGCTATATAAGGGGGTGAAACAGAACAAAGAGAGCTGCAGTCATGAGAAATCCCCTAGCTACCACCTGAGCTGGAAAAAGGACTGTACCAGGGGAAAGGATTGGGCCCAGACTAGGAAGGCATCCGGTCTGTGAAAGAAGCTTATTGAAACATCTCTGAGGGTGAAATTTTATCTGTATTCAGCTTCTTACTGTATTAGGCTTAGACTTGCGTGCTTTACTTTATTTTGCTTGGTAATTTACTTTGTTCTGTCTGTTATTACTTGGAACCACTTAAATCCTACTTTTTATTTTTAATAAAATCACTTATTAATTAACCCAGAGCAATTATTAATTCCTGGAGGAGCAAACAGCTGTTCATATCTCTCTATCAGTGTTATAGAGGGCAAACAATTTATGAATTTACCCTGTATAAGCTTTATACAGAGTAAAACAGATTTATTTGGGGTTTGCACCCCATTGGGAGCTGGGTATCTGAGTGCTGGAGACAGGAGCACTTCTTAAGCTGTTTTCAGTTAAGGCTGCAGCTTGGGGACATGGTTCAGACTTGGATCTGCGTTTGCAGCAGGCTAGCGTGTCTGGCTCAAACAAGACAAGGTACTGAAATCCCAAGCCGGCAGGGAAAATGGGCTCAGAGGTAGTCTCAGCATCTCAGGTGGCAGTCCCAAGGGGCTCTGTGACCCAACCCATCACACTTCCTATCTTTCCTGTGCAGTGGGATAGTTTGCTCTTGTGCCCTTAATAATGTTAGAATGCTAGGAAGTATTAGGAAAGGGATAGAAAATAAGACAAAATATCATAACATCACTATAAACCCATGGTGTGCTCACATATTAA
>NW_020671227.1:0-2687 GCF_002925995.2 Terrapene triunguis | reverse complement strand
CTGCCCCTGTCAGCGGGGGAGCCGGCAGCCCGAGCCCCAGCGCTCCGGCGGGGCTGGCAGCCCCGAGCCCCTTGAGATCGGGGCCAGGCAATTGGGGCCGGCAGCCCAAGCCCTGCCCCCGTCAGTGGGGGAGCTGGGAGCCCCGAGCCTCAGGGAGAGCGGGGCCGGGCAGTTGGGGCCAGCAGCCCGAGCCCCAGCGGTCAGCGGGACCTGCAGCACAAGCTCAGTGGAGCTCAGTTGACGGGGGCGGTCAATGGGGTCCAGCAGCAGGAGTCCCAGGGAGTGTGGATCCAGCAGCCCAGGCCCTGGTGCGGGGCCAGTAGCCTGAGCCCTGTGGTGGGCAGGTTGGCAGCTGAGACCCCCAGACCTGCAGGTGGCAGCTCGGACTCCTGTCTTTGTCAGACAGGGGACGTTGGCATGGAGGGCAGAGTTAGCAGGAGCAATGCTGTACGTGGGGGGTGGTCCAAGCTAATTTGTCCCTCGCAGGACACCCTCCTAGGGAGAAACCTCGTGGCGGAAGAAAAGCTGTTTGGGAGCCAGACCAGCCAGAAGCACGTTGTAGCCAGTGTAGCAGTGTTAAGGTGCCTCTGTAATTGTCATTCTCTCTGGAGTGCTGTTTTGCTTCAGTGAGACTTGAGTGAATCTTCTCATTTTCTAGTTTGTTGGTTGTTAGCAGTCTCTCTGTGTTGTTTTTATTAGAACTTTTGTACACAAGTTCAATGGATAAGTGGCTGAAAAAGGAAAGTGTAAAGACGCAAGAATCAGCTAGTGTTTCCTCAAGTCCACACTGTGGAAAATCTACGTCTAATGATCATGATGGTCCTGGAAAGTCACTTACAAAGAAAAGAAAATATGATGATGATTATATAAAATATGGCTTTACATGCATTGGTGATCAAGAATGTCCAAAACCACTGTGTGTGATTTGTGGTGATGTTCTAGCAAACAGCAGCCTCAAATCTTCTCTACTTCGGCACCATTTAGAAACTAGGCATCCTGCACAACTCGACAAGCCTGTTGATTTTTTCAAGCGAAAATTAGCTGAGAGGAAAAGTGACATTACCAGTTTTATATCCAAAGCAAGTACTGATAATGAAAATGCACTTGAAGCATCATACCGCGTGAGCTACCGAGTAGCTAAAGCATCAGAAGCCCATACCATAGCAGAGAGCTTGATTGGTCCATGTATAAAAGACGTAGTTCATTGCATGCTCGGAGAAAAGGCTGCAAAAAGGATTGACATGGTACCTTTGTCCAATAATACGTTGTCACGAAGAATTAATGACATGTCAAATAACGTAGAGACCACAATTGTACAGAGAGTGAAAAATAGTCCATATTATGCTATACAGTTGGATGAATCAACTGATGTAGCTAATCTAGCTATTTTGCTACTGTTTGTACGTTATGTGAATGAAGGTCTGGTTGAAGAAGACTTGTTGTTTTGCCGACCACTGGAAGAACGTACAACTGGAGAAGATATCTTCAATCTGACTAATGCATATTTTCAAGAAAAGGAAATAGATTGGTCCCGTTGCCTAGGCATTTGCACTGATGGGGCCACATCAATGACGGGGAAGTATACTGGATTTGTAGCTCGAACAAAAAAAGGTTGCATCAAAAGTCTCTTGGACTCATTGCAGCATCCATAGAAAAGCCCTCGCAACAAAACACATGCCTGAGGGACTGAAGGAAGTGCTGGACAATGCAGTGAAAATGGTGAATTTCATAAAATCACGGCCAACAAATTCCAGAATATTTCACGTACTTTGTGAAGAAATGGGTAGTATACACAACTGTCTGTTGACCCATACTGAAGTTAGATGGCTCTCACGGGGCAAAATCCTGGTGCGCTTGTTTGAGCTTAGAACGGAAATCCTAGTTTTTTTCAACAGCCACCCTTTCCACCTTGCCAGCTGTATGGAAAATAATGTCTGGCTCCATAGCCTAGCTTATTTAGCAGATATTTTCTCAAGAATTAATGACCTAAATTTATCTCTTCAAGGTCTCAATATAACAGTTTTCAATGTGCAAGACCGAGTTGAATCCATGATAAAGAAGTTGCAGTTCTGGGAAAGTTGTTTGGAAAACAATCAAACTGAGTGTTTCAGTAATCTTCATGACTTCCTGGCAGAACATAAACTTCAGTTGGATCAGTGCACTAAAACCAATATAACTGCACACCTAAAAGGACTTTGCACAACATTCAGGGATTACTTTCCAGCTATATCAGGCGATAATGACTGGATTCGCAACCCTTTTGATGATACCACTTTCTCAACACAGATATTGAACACTGAGGAAAAAGAGAAATTGATTGAGATCTCCTGTGATTACGAACTGAGAAGGAGTTTCAGAAATCTGTCATTGATCAACTTTTGGCTGAGTTTAAGAAACAAGTACCCCCTTCTGGCAGAAAAAGCTGCTGCAGTTTTGTTACCATTTTCAACAACATACTTATGCGAGAAAGCGTTTTCCTCGTATGCACATCTGAAAACGAAATACAGAAACAGACTTGATGCCGAACCAGACCTGAGACTTATCTTTCTCCAAAGGTTCCGGACTTCAAAGAGCTATGCAGAGCAAAGCAAGCGCATCCATCACACTGAGGAAATTTAAATTTAAAATCCTGGAAATATACATTTTTAGAAGGGGGTTCACGAGATTTCACAATTTAGAGAAAGGGG
>NW_020671226.1:0-2501 GCF_002925995.2 Terrapene triunguis | reverse complement strand
ATATTAACAACAATAAAATCAAAAAGGAAATACAAGTAAAATATATTAAAAAGGTAAAAATATAACTATTAAGAAAAAACACACACACAAAAGAAAGAAAAAAGAAGTACAATTGTAAAACCGAGGGCGAGAGTCCATGGGGCTTGTGCTCCTATATCATAGGTGAGGAGCTCTGGTGTGTGCCCCCGTATCCCCCTCTCTGCCCCCGATGTGGACAGGGCTAGACAGCAGTCTCACTCCGGCCATGCGGCCACCCCAGCCTGGGAGTGAGGGGCGGCGCCCTCCCGGGCTTCCGGACCCACAGACAAAGCCCGGGGGGAACCACTCCCATTTATACTTGCCGGACACAAGGCTCTTGCTTGTGTTGTACAGGAGGCTAAGTGACCCCCCTGTTATACACTGAGCAATGAGGGCTCCCTTCGTGTGGGGCAGAGGTGAGACCCTGCGCTCCAGGGACGAGGTAGCTGGCGGACAGACCCCGCCGGAGCGGGGAATGTCGGGAGGCGCCACTCTGCCTTGGACGGAGTCATCTCCACTTGAGCAAGCAAGACTCCCCGCAACCGCCAGGCACCTCTTCCGTCAGTGGACGGTGACCCTGACTCCGGGAGAGACCCCCGGGAGAGCGAGAGAGAGACGGGGTGTCTCTCGGCTGGGCCCCCTGGGGCGAGATTCAGCCCAGCCGCAGCGGGGTACACAAGGTACTAGGTGGAGAGGGGAAGGAGAGAGAGAGCCAAGCTGGAGGCCTCCGGGCTCTGCTCCCCTCTCTGCACCAGCCTGAGTGGGGGGCCTCAGGGCTTTTCCCAGCGTGTACCCAGCTTACCCAACCTTGTGACACGGGTCCGGGCCAAGCCTTCGGAATGAGGGGAGAGAAAAGGGCAACGCTGCCTCTGCCCGGGCTATGCAGGGAATCACCCCGCCCTCCTGGAACTGCCCTCTGGGGACCCAGCTGGGATTGTAACTCATTGAGACTTCCAGAGCCTGGCCCCGTTGCGGTCACACCATGAGGGAGAACAGAAACATCTGCCTTTAAAATTCAACTGTATCTGGGGTGACCCCACCTGTATTTCAAGTTCCCTAATAGAGGACACTGCTGCAGGGGAGTGAGCTCGAGGGGGTATTTCGAGGTGCTGGAGCGGTGTGTGTGTACTGGGAGATGGTATTTGGGAGGTGCTGGACAGAGTATTTGGGGTGTGTCAGAGCAGGGGCGCCTCTCGGGACCGGGGGACCTCCTGCAGGCATGCCGCCGAAGGCTGCCTGACTGCCGCCCTCAGGGCGACCGGCAGACCGCACCCCGCGGCTTGCCGCCCCAGGCAGGCGCTTGCTGCGCTGGTGCCTGGAGCCGCCCCTGCCTAAAACAACCTAGTTGTGCTAATAACTGAAAATGCAATGCTGCTACCGGGGGGTGTCCTGGAACCGAGGTGCGAAGCGGATCTGTAGAGAAAGGCCCACAGCAGTGGCTGATATAAGCTGTTTAGGACATGGGACAGGTGCCGCATCCATTCTGAAAAGCCTGGCCGAAGCTAGCACTGGGCCAGATAAAGTGAGAGGGTCTCTGGAGAGACTGATAGCCAGATGCTATGAAATAATGCTTGGCAGTAGAGAGGGGCTCAAGGTGCAGTGCTCAAATCCAGATCGCAAGTCCAGGGCTGTCTGTATCTGGAGTATGGCTCAGGCCAGGGTGGAGATGAGGGACCAGCGATGGACATCTGGACTTGGATCTGAACTTTGCTTGAGTCGAGCTGCTCCTGCCAGGTGTAGGCTGGGGCTACTCTGCAGCTGGCAGATGGATGGGTGAAGAAATGTTGTATGTAGCTCAATTGCTGCTCTGCATAGCAGAGAAAAAAGTACCTTGGCTAAGGGATACTGCTCGCAGAAAAACACCTGAGTTGTGCTCCGAGGCCTGATTCAGTTCACAGCGTGCGCTTGACTTGGCTACATCAGCAGCTGCCTCTCTGCTCCCGTGATACTGTGGCAGTTGCAATCAGCTGAGACGCTGGCACTAGCAGCCTGCTAGGTTTGAGCAAAGGGGTCTGGGGGGGCTAGTTGGCAGGATAGTCAGTGAATGGGTCCTTTGTCTCCGGAACTCACTCCACCCTTTGGCTGGATTGAGCCAGAGTTTGCTGAATTTCAGACTGTTGCTTTTCTAACTACCCGGCCTTCTGGAGAGAGGGGACAGTTTAGCCCTGCTTGGTGGAAGGAGGAGTGACCAATTTTTGGCGTGTATCACTTTAAATGCCTCATACATGTTTCCCAGCATCTGTGATGGCCACATTGTATGGATCTAAATAAATAACTACTGTGGGTAGATAAGGAATAATAGAGAACTTCTCTGAAATAATGAATCCCTTACTAAATGCTGCTGGACAATAGCCAGATAAGCAGACTGCGGATGAATGGGGAGATAAGGCTGGTTGGCGAAAGAATGAATCGCTAGATTGTTAGAGTAACACTCTCTGTCTATAGATTGAGGTGCAGAGAAGCTAAAACTAGACGAGAATCCC
>NW_020671225.1:0-1231 GCF_002925995.2 Terrapene triunguis | reverse complement strand
GAGCTGGAGTACCGGCGTCGACGGGGGAGCCTGCCTGCAGCGTCTGGACCCACGGTAAGTTCGAACTAAGGTACTTCGAATTCAGCTATGTTATTAACGTAGCTGAATTTGCGTACCTTAGTTCGAAGTGGGGGGTTAGTGTGGACCAGGCCTAACAGTTAGAGCATGTTTTGGGAACAAAACAGGCTGTGTTGTAAAATAAAATGTCAGTTAAAAATAACTGTGTAAAGCATGTTTTTATGGAGTTCAAGGGATGTGGGGTTTGTCGAAAGGGCGGTAGGTTGCCCCTGTAGTATATGCGCTATTAGGTTACAGTTTGTCAACAACAACAAAAGGTATATGAACTGCCTGTTCCTCTAACAAAGGCCCAACCACCTCACCCAGGGCTCTGTCTTCATATAGGCTTGGCTTTTAAAGTGTTTATTCCTTTACAAAACTTAATATAACTTTCACTTGTATTTGTTAAAAAGCAGGCAAAGAAGCAGCCTTCTTATCTCTGATCTACTGGCTTACAGAGGTTGTTTTTGCTGACAGCTGCTTTGCTGTAAAAGCCTGCTGTCCTTACTTAAAAAAAAAAAAAAAAAATGCCAGTGATAGCCTAAAACCTAGGGGAAAACTTTTATAAACAGGCTTTCTGTGTTTTTAAGCCTGGGTTGTTTCTGCAGACTTAGGCCTGGTCCACACTAACCCCCCACTTCGAACTAAGATACGCAAATTCAGCTACGTTAATAACATAGCTGAATTCGAAGTACCTTAGTTCGAACTTACCACGGGTCCAGACGCTGCAGGCAGGCTCCCCCGTCGATGCTGCGTACTCCTCTCGCCGAGCTGGAGTACCGGCGTCGACGGCAAGCACTTCCGGGGTCGATCCGGGATCGATTTATCGCGTCTAGACAAGACGCGATAAATCGATCCCAGAAGATCGATCGCCTGCCGCCGAACCAGGAAGTAAGTATAGACATACCCTTACATGTTATTGAAACACCTATGCCTAAGGGACTAAATGAAGGTCTGGGTCTTCAGGTAGGCTTGTCTTTTCAAGTGTTTATTCCTTTCCAAGCCTTTCACCTCTCTTTGTTAAAAAGTGGGGATGTGTCTTAGGTTTGTCTTTTTAAGTCACTATACCTTTGCAAAACTTAATGTAACTTTAACATGTGTTTGTTAAAAAGCAGGTAAAGAAGCAGACTCCTTCTCTGTGATCCACTGACTCACAGAGGCTGCTTTGCTAACA
>NW_020671224.1:0-1002 GCF_002925995.2 Terrapene triunguis | reverse complement strand
AAAGGTGCCACAGGACCCTCTGTTGCTTTTTACAGATTCAGACTAACACGGCTACCCCTCTGATCTATTGCAATGACTATCATGGTACTAAATCCCTTGTGTTAAAGTCCATAGTACTCAGAGGTTTTCAGATATATTTTAGAACCGAGCATCAACAAGTGATCAATGAATGGAGGGTGGAGACTGTAAGATGCTATTCGATGCCATTTTACAGGTGTGCTGTGTACAAAAGTTTTGCCCAAAGACACCCAGAAGCCCAGTGGCAGAGCTGGGAATAGGCCTCCTAAGTCCCAGCCCAGTGCCTTATACTGGCTCATGCTAGCTTGCAGCACTTTTCATCCCAAACTATCTGAGAGTCTTTGCAAACTGTGGTTAGGAATGTGGCTGTAAAGCCATCAGGAGCATTGTGGGTGACGTGGAGGGGCACTGCCCCAGCAGGAGCTCCTGGAGGCATTGTCTCCAACGTAGATTGGGGGAGCAGTCACTGTTGCATCCCTTTTCAGAGTGTAGCAAGCACTCCTTCCTCTCCCACTTTGAATGCTGTACTTGTAAGGGGTGGGGGCTCTGTTTTCCCCCTGGGAGTTGAGTACCACTGGCAGGACTGACCTTTGTGCAAACTGACATGCTCCCTCCTGAAAAGTGCCTTCATGTTTTGACCTAATAAAGGTCTGGTCATATACAAGTGTATATATTAACTTCACCTTAAAAACTGTTCCTCTCAGGAGCAGGTAGCAGAGGGTCCCTTGAGCTTGGAGGGAACCTCGCTGCAGCAATAAGTCAATGAGCACAGCTCTCTGACTGACATAGTTAATTGCTTCTGGCCAGCCACCTCATCCTGGCAAAGGACTTGGATAAGGAAATGCACCAGGCCCCTCACACTCAGACCATGTTAGCTGATGTGAGCCAAAGAAAAGTAGGGTAGGCGGGGGGGGGAGGGTCATGTGACTGACTCAGTTGGCATACATAGCTCATGCTGCAGTCTGAGGAAAGTGAAGTTCTGGA
>NW_020671223.1:0-1526 GCF_002925995.2 Terrapene triunguis | reverse complement strand
CTGTTGTAGGAGTGAGACCCCGAGCCCCATTCCACTGCCAGGCTGTCTCTCCATTCACACCCTAGTATTTCATGGTGGGATAGTTGGTCACCTGCTCCTTGATACGTTGCAGGCTGCATCATGCTAAAGCGCCCATGTCCAGCCTGCAGCTTTGTCCCATAGTTGTCTCGGGATCACATACCTATCCGAGGCTTGGAAGAAATGTTGACAGATCCATAAAACTCCTAGTTCTCTCTGAACTAATTGAATATCTTCAGGTATTGGCATCTGCTGCTGACGTACGCCATGTGCATCTGCCTGGTGTCTTTCTAGCAGTGGAAAGACCTGCTTGGGTGTGGCAGGTGGGGGGATTCTGCTCCTTGCCAATTCCTGCATCTGTTGGGAAAATCAAAGGTGTCTTTCAAACTGATGGGTCCTGCCAGGTTTCTAGGTGTCTTTGAGCAGTGTCCTCGTCCTGACAAAGCAGGTGCCATGTGGTAGATTTCTGTGCATGGGTGGCGGGTATAAGCTGGTGGGGGGCTCAGCTCGGATCAGTGGCCTGGAGCTTGGGGCAGCTGGCGCAGGGTGGCCAGGGCCAGCTGGTGGCCGGGGCAGCTGGGATGGTTCAGCCAGGGCTCCTCTGTCCATGCTGGGGGGTGGGGCCTGTGAAAGTGAAATGAATTCTATGAAAGAAATAGAATGAATTAAAGAATGCTGTATGTACCTTTAAGTAGAAATGAGAAATGCTGCGATCCAGGTGTCAGGAAAGCAAACATTAAGATAGAACAATTGCTCCACTTAAGGGCAATTGGTGAAGCATTAGCCTTAGATAGATAAGAGTTAGTAAGGAAGCAGGATATGCATATTGTGCCCCAGGTAAATTTTACAATTTTGCTCTGTCCCTTTGTTTAGTTTGCGCCCTTTTATCTGTATAAATAAGACTGTTTTGGGTCTTGCATGGGGGCTCACATTATCTGAATGTATTAGCAGAGCGCTGTGCTAATAAAACAGAGTGGTCTGACAAATTGTGAGTCCTGAGTCTGACTTTGACAGGCCTCGGCTCCGGCGGGTGAGGGGGGTGGAACATGCTGGCTGGAGCGGGGCCTCGGGCGGAAGGGGTGGGCCCGGGTCTCTCGCGTCCCTGAAGTGGAGGTTCACATGCCACCCGTGGTTGTGTGTCTCTGTGATGTCATTTTTGGGGCGGGGATTGTCTGCACTTTGCTCTGGGAGGCTCAGGTGCCTGGCCCCCGTCAGGCATTGTACAAACAGTCCATGCTACAGAGGGGAGAACAGAGGGGTAGGAATGGGGCATGCTGGGGAAGAGGTGGGGCCAGGGCGGGGATTTGGGGAGGGGTCCAATAGGGGCAGGAAGGGGGCGGAGTCGGGGCGGGGGCGGGGATTTGGGAAGGGGTCCAAGAGGGGCAGGGAGGGGGAGAGATCTTTATTGGGCACACTTAGGCAAAGCTGCAGAGTTTGTGGGAGGTGCCTGGCCCCCGCTTACGTCCCTGAGCCCCTGGTGACACAGCGAACGAGGTTCTCCGGAAGCA
>NW_020671222.1:0-1561 GCF_002925995.2 Terrapene triunguis | reverse complement strand
AGAGGACTGCCCTGCAGGGCGCTCTGGTTCTCCGCGCCGCCGCCCCCCACAGGGCGGCCGGAGCGGAATAAAAAAAAAAAAGCGGCCGTGCTGCCCTAGGATTGGGCAGAATGCCGCTTCGAACAATCTGCCGCCCCAAGCACCAGCTTGCTCAGCTGGTGCCTGGAGCCGGCCCTGATTGTTACCTTAACGTCTATGTTCTGCTGCCATTAATGGCACAGCCATTGATACCTTAAGTCGGGGTGGCCAACCTGTGGCTCCGGAGCCACAGGCCTCTTCAGAAGTTAATATGCAGCTCCTTGTATAAGCACAGGCTCCAGGGCTGGAGCTACAGACACAAAAACTTTCCAATGTGCCCGGGATTGCTCACTGCTCAACCCCTGGCTCTGCCCCCACACCATCCCTTCCCACCCCCTCCCCTGAGCCTGCTATGCCCTTGCTCCTTCCCCTCCTCCCCAGGAGCGCCGCCAGCTTTTTTGCCGCCCTAGGCGGCAGAAGGTTCCGCCCCCGAAATGCCGCCCCCGACAGAGGCAGCAGAAGGTCCCCCCCAAAATGCCGCCCGCGACAGAGGCGGCGGAAGGTCCCGCCCCCGAAATACCGCCAACAACCGGGGCGGCCGAAGATCCAGCCACCGCGGTCGCTGCCCCCCAAATGTTAGCGCCCTAGGTGACCACCTAGGTCACCTAATGGGTTGTGCCGGCCCTGCTCCTCCCCCCCAAGCCTCCTGCACCCCATGAAACAGCTGATCAGGAGGTGTGGGGAGGGAGGAGGTGGTGCTGATCGGCGGTGCTGCTGGTGGGCGGGAGACACTGGGAGCTGAGGGCAGGGAGCTGATGGGGGGCTGATGACGTATTACTGTGGCTATTTGGCAATGTACATTTTGTAAGTGAGTAGTTTAAGTGAAGTGAAACTTGGGGGTACATAAGACAAATCAGACTCCTGAAAGGGGTACAGTAGACTGGAAAGGTTGAGAGCTATTGCTCTACACTATATCCATTGCAAACAATCCATACACCACATGGTATCAAACTAACAAGCAGCCCAGGTTTGAGATGCTTTTATCATACAGGGCTATTGTATATTTTTTGGATGCAGAGATTTTGGCCTGAAGCATTGTTGATTCCTTGCATATTTTCAGGAAGCAAGACAATGACAGCATTAAGATCAGCACTCTGTGCCACAACCCACAGCTCCCAGTAGAAAATGTAATGGTTCCAAATTACAACACCTCACGGTGCATCATGACCCATCAGTCTAGTGAGGAAGGAATATTTTACATCTGTGGTTGTGTGGATGAACAGGAATGCAACGATAAACTCATATTTGAAAACCACACCAATGGTGAGTATTTTTTATTAATTATTATTATTATTATTTCAATGATGGCATGTCACTTTAAAGATGCACAATTCCCATTGGAAACTGCATCCCTCAGCACTTCTGAAAACCAGATTAATAGTTATTAAGGCCAGAGGGGACCATTAGATCTTCTACCCTGACCTCCTGAATGTCACAGGCTATAAAGTTTCACTTGCACTTGACTAAAATAGATCTTCCAGAA
>NW_020671221.1:0-1887 GCF_002925995.2 Terrapene triunguis | reverse complement strand
CTTAGTCTCCTCTTTTCCAAGCTGAAAAGTCCCAGCCTCTTTAATCTCTCCTCAAATGGGACCTGTTCCAAACCCCTAATCATTCTAGGTGCCCTTCTCTGAACCTTTTCTAATGCCAGTATATCTTTTTGGAGATGAGGAGACCACATCTGTACACAGTATTCAAGATGTGGGTGTACCATCGACTTATATAAGGGCAATAAGATATTCTCCGTCTTATTCTCTATCCCCTTTTTAATGATTCCTAACATCCTGTTTGGTTTTTTGACCGCCGCTGCTCACTGCGTGGACGTCTTCAGAGAACTATCCACGATGACTCCAAGATCTCTTTCCTGATTAGTTGTAGCTAAATTAGCCCCCATCATATTGTATGTATAGTTGGGGTTATTTTTTTTCCAAGGTGCATTACTTTACATTTATCCTTTATTACAAATTTCATTTGCCATTTTGTTGCCCAATCACTTAGTTTGGTGAGATCTTTTTGAAGTTCTTCACAGTCTGCTTTGGTCTTAACTATCTTGAGCAGTTTAGTATCATCTGCAGACTTTGCCACCTCACGTTTTACCCCTTTCTCCAGATCATTTATGAATAAGTTGAATAGGATTGGTCTAAGGACTGATCCTTGGGGAACACCACTAGTTACCCCTCTCCATTCTGAGAATTTACCATTTATTCCTACCCTTTGTTCCCTGTCTTTTAACCAGTTCTCAATCCATGAAAGGATCTTCCCTCTTATCCCATGACAACTTAATTTACGTAAGAGCCTCTGGTGAGGGACCTTGTCAAAGGCCTTCTGGAAATCTAAGTACACTATGTCCACTGGATCCCCCTTGTCCACATGTTTGTTGACCCCTTCAAAGAACTCTAATAGATAGTAAAACACGATTTCCCTTTACAGAAACCATGTTGATTTTTGCCCAACAATTTATGTTCTTCTGTGTGTCTGACAATTTTATTCTTTACTATCGTTTCGACTAATTTGCCCTGTACTGACGTTAGACTTACCCGGTCTGTAATTGCCGGGATCACCTCTAGAGCCCTTTTTAAATATTGGCGTTACATTAGCTATCTTCCAGTCATTGGGTACAGAAGCTGATTTAAAGAACAGGTTACAAACCATATTTAATAGTTCTGCAATTTAAAAAAAAAAAAAAAAAAAAAAAAAAAAAAAAAAAAAAAAGGTCCCGGTGACTTGTTACTGTGAAGTTTATCAATTAATTCCAAAACCTCCTCTAGTGACACTTCAATCCGTGACAGTTCCTCAGATTTGTCACCTACAAAAGCCGGCTGAGGTTTGGGAATCTCCCTCACATCCTCAGCCGTGAAGACTGAAGCAAAGAATTCATGTAGTTTCTCCGCAATGACTTTATCGTCGTTAAGCGCTCCGTTTGTATCCCAATCGGCCAGGGGCCCCACTGGTTGTTTAGCAGCTTCCTGCTTCTGATGTACTTAAAAAACATTTTGTTATTACCTTTGGAGTTTTTGGCTAGCCGGTCTTCAAACTCCTCTTTGGCTTTTCTTATTACATTTTTACACTACATCTGGCAGTGTTTATGCTCCTTTCTATTTGCCTCACTAGGATTTGACTTCCCCTTTTTAAAAGATACCTTTTTCTCTCTCACTGCTTCTTTTACATGGTTGTTAAGCCACGGTGGCTCTTTTTTAGTTCTTTTACCGTGTTTCTTAATGTGGGGGATACATTGAAGTTGGGCCTCTATTATGGTGTCTTTGAAAAGCGCCCACGCAGCTTGCAGGGATTTCACTCTAGTTACTGGACCTTTTAACTTCTGTTTAACTAACCCCTTTCTGAAATTCAATGCCACAGTGTTGGGCTGCTGAAGTGTCCTTCCCACCCCAGGAATGTGAAATGTTGTTATATTATGGTCA
>NW_020671220.1:0-1076 GCF_002925995.2 Terrapene triunguis | reverse complement strand
CCCCCCCCCCCGGAGTGTCCTCTTTTTTGAAAGTTCAAATATGGTAACCCTAGAACTGCTGAACCCATGAGCCTCTCTCCCGACTAGGCTCAGCAGGGGCAGTCTGGGCCTTGATGAGAGAAAAAAACAGTAACAGGACCAAAACCCACCACCAGGGCTAAACAAAAGAGTAAGAGGTGGTTAGAGACAACTAGACATCCTTTCAGACGGGAAATCAAATTCTCCCGAGGAAAATAGAAAGGAACGTAAACTCTGTCAAGTCAAGTGTAGCAGTATAATCAGGCAGGCCAAAAAAACATTGGAAGAGCAACTGGCACTAGATACAAAAACAAACAATAATTTTTTTAAGTACATCAGAAGCAGGAAGCTGCCAAACAATCCGAGAGGCCACTTGCTGCCAATCGAGGTGCTAAAGGAGCACTCAAGGAAAACCAGGCTGTCGCGGAGAAGCTAATTCCATTTTTTGCATCAGTCTTCACTGCAGAGAACAGAAGGGAGATCTCCACACCTGAGCCGTTCTTTTTAGGCGACAAGTCCGAGGAAGTGTCCCAGACTGAGGTGTCAGTAGAGGAGGTTTTGGAACAAATTAATACATTAAACAGTAATAAGTCATCGGGAGCAGATGGTATTCACCCAAAAGTTCTGAAGGAATTCAAATGTGAAATTTCAGAACTACTAACTGTGGTATGTAACCTATCATTTAAATGACCCAGTGTGGCCATTCTTATGTTCTTATGGTGAGGACAGTTTGAGCCTAGGCTCAGCAGGGACAGTTTGGGCCTTGGAGAAAATGGGAGGCAGGCCCTCAGCACAGGGCTGGCTCTGGCTTTTTTGCCGCCCCAGGCAAAAAAGCCTCCGGCCGCCCCCCCCCCCCCGCGGGGGGGGGGAGCCCGGGGGGGGGCGGCCGGAGCCCCGGTGGGGGCTCCGCTCTCCCCCCGGCGGCCAGAGCGCCGGGGGCAGGGCGGCGAGAGGGCGGCGAGCCCCGGCTGGGGCTCGGCTCTCCCCCCGGCAGCCAGAGCGCCGCGCCGCCCCCCTCCAGGTGCCGCCCCAAGCACCAGCTTGGGTGCGTGGTGCCT
>NW_020671219.1:0-6247 GCF_002925995.2 Terrapene triunguis | reverse complement strand
AGAACAACAAAGACCAGAGTTTCCTCCCTGTCAATAGCCCCCTCCTCCGCCAATCAAGGTGAGACTTTGAGGGGTGGGAGGTGAACGGTTCTCATCAAATAGCCCAAAGAATGGCCCAGGTCACCACCGAGGGGATCACTCTCGGAGCACTATTCCAGTCTCATCTCTCTGTGTGGGCCTCCCACAATGCCCCCAGCCCCCGCTCCACACACAGAGCTCCTGGTGGTGGGAGGAGAGCAGAGTAAAAGGACAAAGGAAGCAAGAAGAGAAAGGTAGGAGGGACAGAGGAAAAGGGAAAACAAAAAGGAGAAACCCCAATGTCCCCAGTGATTCTAAGGGACAAAGTCCTACGTTGGGAATACAATGCTGTCACCTCAATCTAGTGTTTTCCATTCCTAAATATCAGCCGACACCTGATGGATCAGACTGAACAGGTTCCAAACCTCTTGGAGGCTCTTACCTTCTATACAGGGACATCTGTGTTCTAGAAAAATCAATAAAAGAAAAGGAGAAAACTCTGAAGAAGGTCCTCCTTGCACTCACGTACGTGAAAGTGAATTCTCTCTCAGTCCTCAAGGAGAGACCTCGAAAAGGAGACATGCTGAAGCAAAGCCACAGGGATCTCCAAGGTTGTCCCTGTCCTGCCTGGCCTATGTCAAAATCTCTCTGTGAGATCATCGCCTCCCCACCACCTTTGTCCAATAGGCTGAGGTCCTGCCAAAGGCCCTTGTGATGTCACTGCCACACACACTCTTCCCCTGCTGTGCTGATGTCCTGCCCCTGTCCAGCCACATTGGATGTTTGAGCTGCTTCCCCTGGATCACCCCACTCAATGACTCTTCATTGTGGGGATGACACCGACTACACAGTAGAATACGACACGCTCTTCCCCAGGCCGCAATCAGGTTTTCATAAGTTAGTAGACTTTATGGCCAGAAGGAACCATTAGAGCATTTAATCTGATCCCCTGCGTATCCTAAGGCCTCCTGTATGTCAGAAGAGCTGGGTTTTTCTTTTACTCAAACATTTTCCACCAAGGCATCTAGTCTTTATTAGAAGATATCAAGAGATGGAGAAGCCATCATTTCTCTTGGTAGTTTGTTGCAATGATGAATCACCCTCTTACAAATCTGGGTCTTATTGTCATTATACTTTTTCTGATTTCTGCTTCCATTCATGGGGTCTTGTCATGCCTGTCTCTGCTAGGTAAAAGAGCCCTTTTATACTCAACATTTTCTCTCCATGAAGTCAAGCAACTCACCACTCATTCTTCTTTTGTGCATACTAAACAGATTGAGCTTTTTCAATGTCTCATTAAAAGGCAACATCCCCATCACTCAATTATGAATCTTTTCTGTACACTCTCCAATTTTTTTAACATAATATTCAAAATATGGACACAAGAACTGGAGCCAACATTCCAATATCAGTCTCTCCAATGCTGTAACACTTCCCTTTCCATACTCACTACTCTATCCATCCAAGAATGGCTTTAACCTTTTCTACCACAGTTTCACATTGACAGATCATGTTGAGCGGCTCGTCCACTATGGCCCCGAAATCCTTTTCAGGGTCACAGCTTTCCAGCAGACTGTCCCCCATTCTGTAGGGTGCCGCCTGTCTCCTTTGTGACTGGAAGTATGGGTTTGCATATGGCTTTATTAAAACCTAATTATTCAGTAAGTATTTTAGAAGAACTAGCCCATTAGAGAGAGAATCATGAATTACTCAAAGACAATGAATGGAGAAAAGCAGCAAGAGCAGTCAAACATGTGTTTGTTTATGGCTTATTTCCTTGGTCTTAAAAGAGACTAACAAGGACCTTAGTCTCCTCCCTCACAATAGCCCCATGCTCACCCAATCAGCATTGAGAATCTGGGAATCAGAAAGCTGAGAGTTCTCACCAGATGTCCCAGGTCACCACCGGAGGAAGTCACTCTTAGAGCACTATTCCAGCCACATGTCTTTGGAAGGGCCTTCCGCAATGAAAGTTAGAGTGCAACACCACCACCCCCACACACTCCACATGCATAGACAGGTCCTGGTGGTGAACGGAGAGCAGGAGAAAAGGACAAAGATGCAAGAGAAGAAGAGAAAGGAGGGAGAGACAGGAAAAGGGAAAACAAAAAGGAGAAACCCCAATGTCCCCAGTAATTCTAAGGGACAAAGTCCTAGGTTGGAAATAAAATGCTTCCCCCACAATCTAGTGTTTTCCTTTCCTAAAAATCAGCCGGCACCTGATGGATCAGACTGAAGAGGTTTCAAACCTCTCGGAGGCTCTTACCTTCTATACAAGGGCATCTATTTTCTAGCAAAATCAGTAAAAGAAAAGGAGAAAACTCTGAAGTGGGTCCTCCTTGCGCTCACGTATGTGAAAGTGAATTCTCTCTCCGTCCTCAAGGAGAGACCTCGAGAAGGAAACGTGCTGAAGCAAAGCCACAGGGATCTCCAAGGTTGCCCCTGTCCTGCACCCCTGTCCTGCCTGGCTGATGTCAAGATCTCTCTGTGAGATCATCGCCTCCCCACCACCTTTGTCCAATAGGCTGAGGTCCTGCCAAAGGCCCTTGTGATGTCACTGCCACACCCACCCCTCCCCTGCAGTGCTGATGTCCTGCCCCATCCAGCCGCATTGGATGTTTGAGCTGCTTCCCCTGGATCACCCCACTCAATGACTCTTCATTGTGGGGATGACACTGACTACACAGGAGAACACGAGACGCTCTTCCGCATGCTACGCTCAGGTTTTCATAAATTAGCAGACTTTATGGACAGAAGACATAATTAGAGCATGTAATCTGACACCCTGCATATCGCATGCTTTCTGTATAGCATAGTAGCTAGTTTTTGACTAAACACATTCCAGAAAGGCATCTAGTCTTCATTAGAAGACATCAAGAAATGGGGAATTCCCACCACTTCCATTTCTAGTTTGTTCCTTTGGTGATTCATCCTCACTGTTGAATATTTGTGCCCTATTTCTAATATGAATTGGTCTCTTTTGAGTTTCCAGCCACTGGATCTTGTTATGCTTTTCTCTGCTAGATTCTTCTTCTTGATAGTCCATCGATCCGATGATGACAAATCTGTGCAAATCATCAGTTGTTGGTCTCATGGTGTGCCTTCTGATGGCTATATAAGCCAATTCTAGAGGTGCATATTTTGCTGCAGATGGTGCATGGGAAGTTCGCGGTCAGTGGATTGTGCGCTGCTGATGCTCTGTGACATTGTTCGCGTGCCTCTTGTAGATGCTGGCAGCGGTCTTCCTCAAAGGCGAGGCAGGTATTTCTGACTGTTGCACGCCACTGTGTTCTGTCGCTGGCAGCGTCCTCAAGGTCCCTAGGTTTGATACTGCTGTACTGCAGATTGGCTTTGATGGTGTCCTTGTAACGTTTCCTTGGACGACCTATATGCCGGATGCCCTGGGAGAGCTCACCATACAGAAGCTGGTGGGGGATTCTGTTGGCATCCATGTGGCTGACATGACCGGTCCAACGTAGCTGTGACTTCATGATCATCATTTCGATGCTTGTCATCTGGGCTCTCTCGAGGACCTCGAGATTGGGCACTTTGTCTTGCTAGCGGATCTTCATGATGTTACGGAGGCAGCGCATGTGAAATGCTTCGAGCTGCTTGATGTGACGCCTATATAGTGTCCATGTTTCGCACCCATTCAAAAGAGATGAAAGAACAACAGCTCTGTACACAAGCAGTTTTGTTGATATCCGGATGTTATGGTGATTTAAAACTTTGATACGCAGACAGCCAAGTGCCTGGCTTCCTTTGGATATTCGTGCATTGATCTCATTATCCAGTGATCCATCACTGGATATGACACTACCCAGATATTTAAAGTTGTCCACTACTTTCAGCTGAGTGCCGTCGATGGAGATACTCAGGACAGAAGCATTTGATCCAGGTGCAGGTTGATGGAGAACTTCTGTCTTTCCGAGGCTGATAGTTAGTCCGAAAAGTTGCGAGGCCTCAGCAAATTTGTTGACAATGTGCTGAAGATCATTTTCAATGTGAGCCATGAGGGCACAGTCGTCAGCAAAGAGTGCCTCAAGAAGGAGTTTCTGCACTGTCTTAGTCTTTGTATTCAGGCGACGGAGGTCAAAAAGTGAACCATGGTGCCGGTATTTCAAGAATATACCTCGGTCCAGATCTTTCACTGCATGGTTAAGGAAACATGCAAAGAACAGGTTAAATAGGACAGGAGCGAGAACACATCCTTGTTTCACGCCATTGGTGATGTTAAAGGGGGCTGATGTGGCTCCATCAGACAATACTTCGCCTGTCATGCTGTCATGAAAAAGGCGTATAAGCTGGACAAATTTTCTTGGGCAGCCAAGTCGTGTTAGAATGGTCCAAAGGGCTTCCCTGTTGACGGTATCAAATGCCTTTGTCAGATCTATGAAGACAGCATACAGGTGCATGTTCTGTTCAATGCACTTCTCTTGTATTTGTCTGGCAGGAAACACCATGTCGACTGTGCTCCGGCCAGGTCAAAAACCACATCGACTTTCAGGTAGATTTGCCTCGGAAATACTGGCTATTAGGCGGTTCAAGATGATGCAGGCGATGATCTTCCCTCCAACAGAGAGGAGGGATATGCCTCTATAGTTTCCACATTCTGCTTTGCTGCCTTTGTTCTTGAAAAGAGAGACAATAGTAGCATCGCGAAGGTCCTGTGGTATGTTTTCATCCTCCCAAATGTTGATGATCACGCTGTGGAACACTGCTAGTGCTGCTGGACCTGCTGCTTTATCTCTCTCTGCTGGTATCCCATCTTTTCTAGGAGCTTTCCCTGAACTCATCTGGCTAACAGCTTTCTTAATCCCATCTATAGTGGGCGGAAAGTCAAGATCTGTCAGAGCAGGTTGTTGTGGAATTTCATTAAGGACATTATTATTCACGGTTGATGGTCTATTGAGAAGGTTGCTAAAGTGTTCTCGCCATCTTTCGTTGATGCCTTCTTTATCTTTAATCAGCGTTGTGTTGTCTAATGAGAGCAATGGGGTGGTCCTTGGTTTAAAGGGTCCATAGACAGTCTTAATAGCACTGAAGAACATCTTTAAGTTGTGGGTCTCAGCATAGTGCTCAATTTCTTTGGCTTTGCTCTCCCACCAGTTGTCTTGTATCTGACGGAGGTCTTTCTGTGTTTTGCTCTGAAGGTACTTGAAATGGTCCCGCTTAGAGACTGAGGAGGGGTCATTCTGCCATTCGATAAAGGCTTTTCTCTTTACTTCCAGTGCTGAGCATATTTCTTCTTGGTTCTCATCAAACCAATCCTGACGTGTTCTTTTCTTTGGTCCAAGAGATGTTATTGCTGTGTCAGTCACTATCTGCTTGAACTGGTCCCACTTTTCAGTTACAGTACCGATCAGTTGTCCGTGGGATGTCAATTTGTTATCAAGACTTTTCTGGAATTTGTTGAAACATTGAGCATCCTTCAGTTTGGCTATATTGAAAGCAGGTCGCACATGCTTAGGGCGTTTGTGCCGAGAAGGAACGATGTAGAGTTGAAGAGACGTCCTGACTAATCTGTGATCTGTCCAGCACTCTGCGCCTCGCATTACTCTGGTAATCAGTACGTCTCGGATGTCTCGCCTTCTAACAATGGCATAATCTATCAGATGCCACTGTTTGGACCTAGGGTGCATCCACGTCATTTTGTATTTGTCCGCTGGTCGGAACAGAGTGTTGGTAATGGTCAGGTCATTTTCAGAAGAAAGACTCAAAAGAAGTAATCCATTACTGTTCATTTTGCCTACACCATGTGGCCCGATTACTCCTTTCCAGTTCTCGCTGTCAGCCCCGACTCGGGCATTGAAATCTCCAAGTAGGAGTAGTTTATCTGTTACAGGTGTGGCCTTGATCAGTCTGTCGAGATCTTCATAGAATTGTTCCTTTGAGTTGTCAGAGCATGTTAAAGTGGGTGCATATGCACTGATGATAGTGACATGACGTTTGGCATTTAGTGGGAAGAGTAGCTTCAGCAATCTTTCATTGATACCCACTGGAAGATCTGGGAGTTGATGCATCAATAAGGTTTTTATTGCCAGACCAACTCCGTGTATTCTGTCCTCTGTCTCAGTCTTACCCTTCCAGAAGAAGGTGTAACCACCTCCTGGTTCACTCAAGAAACCTTCCCCAGGCAATCTTGTTTCACTTAATGCTGCTATATCGATGTTGTAGCGGACTAGTTCTCGAGCAATGAGGGCTGTCCTTCTCTCAGGTCTTGCAACAG
>NW_020671218.1:0-2710 GCF_002925995.2 Terrapene triunguis | reverse complement strand
GGGGGGGGGGTGCATGAGCCCTTAGAAGGCCCCAAGGCCCCGTCTGCTCTGCTTTGTGGATCTAGAGGCCCCGCTGCGCTCTCCATGGGGACTGGGCTAACCCCACCCCGGTTGTACAGGTCGGTGCTGTGTGGCAGCCCTGCTCCGCCCCAGAGCTGGCTGCACTTGTGGGGCCCCAGTGGCTGGGGCCAGCCGTGGAGAAGGGGAAGCGCTGCCTGGAGCTGCGCCCGCCCACTGCTGCCCTCGCCTTAACCCCCACCTGGTGCTCTGCCGGCAGCCTGCCAGATGCTTGAGGATCTGTCCGGTGCCCGGCGATGAACTCTGCCAGGGCAGCCCCAAGCCGCTCGCTGAGCGTGGGCTGAATTCATGTGCCCAGGGCAGGGTCCGTAGCCAGAGAGATCCTGGCGTGTTGGAGACCCTTGGCAGCCCCAGTGTCTGCAGCCTGGCCATGGTGTCCCCCATGCGTGGGCGCAGTGGGTGGGTGTGGGGCCAGGGGAGGGGAAGGACTGTGCCAGTGGTTGGGGCTGGGGGCTGGCAGCCCAGCCTTGGCCAGAGGAAGGGGGGGCCCGTTCCTGAGGTGGGAAGGGGCCCAGGGAGATGAGGAAGCAGGGAGGCGGATATCGAATTGCTGCCAGTGGGGGAGGGACACCCTGCTTTCAGAAGGGCGGCAGGGCTCCCCTGGGGTGCCACCTGCTGCCCATTGCTGGGGAGGTGTGCCAGGGTCCCCAGGGCTGAGCCTGCTGCACTCACTGGCTGGCACGCGGCCCACGCCGGCGAATCAGACGCTCTTGATCTGGATGCTTAGTGAGCGTCGCCATGGCACCCTGGCACCGATGCTGGGCCCTGGCCCAGCCGGTATTCGCTCCTCGCAGGGGAGTGGGAGGCGAGGGGCTGGTGCTAGACAGGGCTCTAGGGGCTGAGCGGGGCAATTCCAGCTGAGGGGTGCCGGCTCCACAGCTAGTGGGGATCAGGGAGCTGCAGGGGGTCATTGGCAGGGCCCGGGAGTGGCTAAGTAATAGAGTTATACAGGAGGCCCGCCCCCCCCCCCCGTGCTCCTGCAGCTCTGGGGTCGCGTGGGGTATCCCCAGAAGGGACCTTGTCCCCCTCCCTCCTGGTACTGGGATGCCGCTGGAGAGCTTTGAAAGGCACTCGACAGGGTCCCTCCCTGGGGGCAGCAGCCCCCCAGCCAAGATCGGTGTGGGGGGGGAGGATTATTTCTCAGGCCCTGGTGGAGAGATGGGCGGGGAGTTCTCAGTGCTCCAGGCAGGGGGGGCTGCGGGCACTCAGCCCCTCTGGGGCAAGGACTGTCTGTGCGGGGCCCAGGGGCCCCGGTCTCCAGAGGGGTGGGCCCGCTGGAGGTGAGCAGGAGCGAAGGGCTGGCCCAGACGGCACCGCTCTCCCAGTGCACGGCGGGTTACACCGAGCCTGGATTAGATTGTGGGGCGGCCGGCAGGGGAGTGCCTGGCCTCCGCCAGCCTGGAGGCTGGGTCAAAAGTACAAGGGGCTCCCCAGCATCCCGGGGGCCATTTGGAGCAGGGGGTATCTGCGGGGAGCAGAGATCCCTGACCAGCAGGGAGGGGCTGTGTGTGGGGCTGGTGCCGGTGGGTTTGGGGAGCCCAGACGCTGCGGTGGGGGTGTGGGAGGGCAGGGAGAGAGGGGCAGAGCATGAGGGAGATCTCGCCCTCCCCGGGGAACAAGGGAACAGGCTGTTCCTTTGGCTGGCAGCCAGCGGGTGGGAGGCAGGAGGCCCCTTCCCTAGTCACACGTAGTGTCTCCCTCCTGCCCTGGGCTGAGAGCTGGCGCGGCGCCAGCCCTGCCTTGTGTAATCTGTTATGTAGCCACGGCTGGGCCGTCCCAGAACACTTCATCTCCTGTGCAAAGCATGCTGGGCTGGCCGGCTGCCATCCGCCTCATCCCTCGCAGGCCGGGGGGGCCCCTGCGCAGCGTGCAGCGTTTGGGTACCCAGCCTGGGCTGAGGGCAGGGGCGGTGGCGGGGTCTACCGAGGCTCAAGAGAGGTTAACATGCCAGAGAAGCAGGGAACAGAGCTACAGCCCAATTCGCCCTGAGCACAAAGACCCAGCGAGCAGAGGAGTGTGAAATATGCCCCCCCCACCCCGATCAGCACGCAGGAGTGCGGGGCCTGAGCCCCAGGGAATTGTCTCCCCCGCGGGCGTCACAGCAAACGGCTGGCAGTGCCACGCAGGCAGGAGCTCTGCAGGCTGGACAAGCTGCCCTGGCACGCTGGTGTTCGTGGCACAGCTTGTCGCCAGGGCAGTGCGTGCCCTCGCACACCCACGGGGCACCTTTCCCTGGGGGCTGAGAGAGGAGCGGCCAGGCTGGGCAGCCCTGGGGTCCCTCGAGCCCGGTCTCCTGCATCCACCCCGGCCGGCGCCAGCTGCTTGCGAGGAAGGTGTCAGAATTGGGTGAGTGGTGGCAGGGAGAGCATGGCGCTGCTCTAATGCCCCAGGTGGCCACGTTGTCCCTGTGATGGCCCGTCACCGTGTCCGTCTTCCATGCCCGTGGCTGCCGGCCAGGCCACCTGGCTGTTGGGTCCGATGGCTGTAAGCTGCCGCCAGCCAGGCTCCGCCTGGAACCAAGGTGCAAGTGCTTGGCAGGGAGAGGAAGGAGCCACGGGGCGCGGTGGATTCTCCATCACTGGCCGTTTTTCAGTCCAGGCTGGATGTTCGCCTGAAGCTCGGCTCGAGGGAT
>NW_020671217.1:0-2093 GCF_002925995.2 Terrapene triunguis | reverse complement strand
ACCCCCCCCCACACCCAGCATTCTGCCCTGCACCTCCACACACCCCCAGCCCTCTGCCCTGACCTCGAGTTGCCCCCAACACCCAGCATTCTGCCCTGCACCTCCACACACACCCCAGACTTATAGAGAGAGACCTTCTAAACGTTAACATGTATTAACGGCACACGAAACCTTAAATTAGAGTGAATAAATGAAGACTCGGCACCCCACTTCTGAAAGGTTGCCGACCCCTGCCCTAGTTCCTGGGTATTACAGTAAGGTATTGAAGATATATTGCTGAGATTGACAGTGAACTAAGTTCTGCTGGTGTTCTACAAAGGGAGCTAAGGCAGTCTGGCCAGAGATTCCTGTGCTAGAGACTAACAGTTAGTACAGGTAAACCATGTTAGTCTGGATCTGTAAAAAGCGACAAAGAGTCCAAAGTGGGTATTCACCCACCAAAGCTTATGCTCCAATACGTCTGTTAGTCTATAAGGCGCCACAGGACTCTTTGTCGCTTTTTACAGGTAAACCAACACTGCTGGCTCTTTCTGCCACCATATAGACACTTTTGGGTATGGGAAGATTAGTTTCTTGTCAGTATATGACAGGATAAACAATCCAGTGCTAGAAGTGGGGAAGGAACAGCTAAGTAGGTGGAACTGTGACCCTGTTTGTGACAGAAGTCTGAGCAAAAGCCTAAGTGAGTTTGAGTGGAGCTATTCTAAATTGAAGGAAGGGTTGGTTCTCCGGTAAGAAAAATCAAGAGAAACCTTTGTAGAAAAAAAGGAAGTGTTTATTTTATCATGAGTTGAAGTACTAGAGAGGATTAGTTTGATGAAAGGCCCCATTAGAAAACAAAAGAGGAACTGCAACCACAGACTGGCCCACATGCAACTCTAGCAATCAAGACATTGGTTTTATTTCAGTTCCGCACATGTAATATCAGAATTCACTATTTAATGAATGAAAATAGGATATATTGTTGAAATCAGTTCTATGGAACAATACTGCAATATGGAAGTTTAGCTAATTTGGGTGCATTAAACTACAAGTTATTACAGTAAGAACATACATTTACAGGTTACTTGACATTAATGATAGTGTAAGCATTGAAATAGAGGACATAATACTGCCCTGAAATGCTGGCAGCCTATTTCTATACTCAGCAAGCTATGCACTTACAAGCCATCCACCTATATAATTGGGTTCTCCCTTTCCCTAAAGTATTCACAATACCTACCAACAAAGCAAGAAGTCAGCAGCCTATGGATTAGAAAAACATACATGCAAGCTTTTTCCCTACTTACTTTATTTTATATCTCTACACTAGTTTCTAACATCAAACAATATTTCACCTTCTCTTACAACTGCACAAGTTCCTAAATTGCATCTTATAAGATAACATTACAGATGAAGATACATATGAGGCTCCAAAGAATCAGTTTATATTACTGATTAGTCATAGCACATCAACACGGCCCTACTTCTTTAGGGGGTAAACAGGAAAAAAATCTTTTCCATCTATGGTTAAATGACTTATTTCACCTGTTAGGCAAAAAGATTCCTTTCCCCAAGAATCAGGCAAGCACAGTCAGTACTGAAGGGGGTTTATTTACGATACCGGGAAGACTGACAAGCAGCTTCAAAAATATGGTGCCACCGTGGCCAGTTATATACATTCTTTTATTAATTTATTTGCATTTATTTGTACATACGGAGACAGACATTGTTTCAAGTTGAGAAAGAACCCTGAACAAAGATAAAAATAAGAACAGTATGTACATATAGCGGTCATTCTAATTACATTAAACATCTATGACTACCTTGCGGGGGAAGGAGGCGAGGTGTGGGGGGGTTAGGGATGAGTGCTTACAGATATCCAGTGGGTTGTGAAGGGAGGGTTTATTCTGTTCTAAGAACTAAATTACTGGGCAGGCATTAACCATATATAAGCTTATCAATTGTTTACAATTGTCAGTGCTGTTTGTGCTACTGAAATATTCCTGCTTGCTTGTTTGGGCCCGATCCTGTTTTCCTCGCTGAACAGTCCCTTTCCATGGGCACAGGCTTTGTTCCTTCTTACCGATAAGCTGAACTAAGTTATTATGTAT
>NW_020671216.1:0-1805 GCF_002925995.2 Terrapene triunguis | reverse complement strand
AAGGGGTGGTTCGCTCTGGGGACTGAGAGGGACCAGACATCAATCCAGGTTCTCCCCATCTTTCTAAACAAGTCTCTCCTATTTCAAACTAGTAAGTAAAAAGACAGCAAGGCGTCTTAGATTTACTTTGTTTTCTCAACTTGTAAATGTACCTTTTTACCAGAGTGTGTATCTTTGTTTGCTGTACTTTGAACCTAAGACAGAGGGGGGTCCTCTGAGCTCTTTAAGTTTGATTACCCTGTAAAGTTATTCTCCATACTGATTTTACAGAGATGATTTTTACCTTTTTCTTTAATTAAAAGCCTTCTTTTTTAAGAACCAGATTGATTTCTCCTTGTTTTAAGATCCAAGGGGGTTTGGATCTGTATTCACCAGGAGTTGGTGAAAGGAGGGTGGGAGGAAGGAGGGGGGATGGTTAATTTCTCCTTGTTTTAAGATCCAAGGGGGTTTGGATCTGTGTTCACCAGGGAATTGGTGAAAGGTTTCTCAAGGCTTCCCAGGGAGGGAATTCTTGTGATGGTGGCAGCGGACCAAAGCTAAGCTGGTAGATAAGCTTAGAAGTTTTCATGCAGGCCCCTACATTTGAACCCTAAAGTTCAAAGTGGGGATACAGCCTTGACACCTCCTTTGCCCAAGTTTACTATTTTATGGCACCCCAAAATACAATGGGCACTTCCCAGAAAGACACAGTCTTTGCCTAGCTTAGTTTAATTTAGCGCAATTTAAGGTGTGAAACAAGTGCAGATGACAAGCAGGGAGTAATGATTTTTCATAGATTCCAAGGCCAGAAGGCACCACTGTGATCATCGAGCCTGACTGCCTGGAGGACATAGACCAGTGGTTCTCAAACTGTCCAGATTGCTCTAGCTCTTTCAGGAGTCTGCTTTGTCTTGCATACCCCAGGTTTCACCTCACTTAAGAACTACTTGCTTACTTAATCAGACAAACATACAAAAGTGGCACAGCACACTATGACTGAAACATTGCTTACTTCTCATTTTGTCTATATGAAATTTTAGTTTGTACTGACTTCACTAGTGCTTTTTATGTAGCCTGTTGTTAACTAAGCAAATATCATTGAGTTGATGTATCCCCTGGAAGACCTCTGCCTACCCCCAGGCATACGTGTACCCCTGGTTGAGAATCACTGACACAGACCATAGAACATAAAAGTATTGGCACATTCTCTGTTCACCTATTAATTACAGATGCCAGCAGCCTACACATAACTTATAATGAGTTAATGTGCTGAACGGATAAATCCATGCCCTGAAGAGCTGATAATTTGTGAGAATTAATGTTGCACAGCATTTCACAAGTATGAAGCACTATAATTGCTAAGTATTGTTCTTGCACCCACAGTTAGCTTAATGACTGTGAATCAGATGCATCAACCCTGTCTCAGGGATGTTTAAATTACACCCAAGGGGATCCACCCTAAAAGATGAAGGCAGTTGCACAGACACCATCTTCTTTGAGGCTTTTCATTAACGATTACATGGGAGCCCTGCAGTGGGAGTTGCTGAAGGAAGGTGCTGGATCAGAGTATACATCATCTGACGTGGTCAAACCTCCTACACACCTAGCAACACTTACTCCCCCAACAGTGGGAGGTTGCAACCACCTTGCACCTACTGCTACAACCTCAGTTTTAGGAGCCGGGCGACTGCACTTAAGCCTGCACAAGCTTGACCTGAATCTTGTGCATACACACAGCCGCCTGGAGCCATGCTGAGATGGATCTCACCATCTGGGGTGAAGCGACAGTGCCAGGGCCGGCTCTGGCTTTTTCGCCGCCCCAGGCG
>NW_020671215.1:0-1001 GCF_002925995.2 Terrapene triunguis | reverse complement strand
TGGGCGGGGCTGGGGGCGGGGCCGGGGCCCCGTGGAGTGTCCTCTTTTTGGACACTCCAAATATGGTAACTCTAATCCCATGGCACTTCTCTAGCACCGCCCGGCGAAGGATCTCAAAACATTTCCCCAAACATTAATGAATTCACCTCCACAACACCCTCAGGGTCGGCCAGCGAGCGTTGTTATTGCACTTGGGAAACTGAGGTTCAGGGAGCTGACGTGACTTAGCCAAGGACACACAGTGGGCCAGTACTGGAGCTGGGAACAGACCTTAAAAGACCTGGATCTCAGGTTTGTCATTTATTCACTAGATCCCCCTTGCACCTGGCAGGGTCCTAGGGCCCAGGCTCGAGCCCAAATGTCTACACTGCAATTAAACAGCCCCTTAGCCGAGCCCCGCCAGCCCGTGTCAGCTGGCGCAGGCTAGGTGTGGATTTTTAATGGCAGTGTAGACACGCCCTGAGTGATGGGAGGATGGGCTCACCTGGTCACTCCCTGCACTCCATCACAGGGCAGGCAGCGTTCTATGGCTCAGCTGTCATTAGGCGTGGTTGTGGGTCCCTGCCTTTGGCCACGCCTATCCAGGGCATTGGGTAGTGGGTTATGGAACCCGGTCTAGATCTCACTGCTGGGAATCTGCCTCATGGGAGAAAGCTGATTGGTAGCCTACGTGGAGCTGTGCTCGGCCCAGGGGCTCTCCTTTGCATCCCCTGCCAAATTCAAGCTCCTCTTGCTCACGTTTGAGTCTCTATGCAGCTCGCTCATCCCTTGCTATTCACGCTCTTTGCTCTGCCAACATTTCATGCTCAGCCACTCCCTTTGTCTCCGTCTCCCACCCTCACCTTCATGCCTCCATCCATGGTGATGTCCCATGTCAGGCATGCCCTCCATATCCTGGTGCATCAGGCTTCCACCGTCTCCATCCCTCGGCCCTGTGGCCCACTTCCCTGGGCAATTGCTCACTCCTACAGCTATAAAACCCCTGAGACAGATTCAGCTCC
>NW_020671214.1:0-1236 GCF_002925995.2 Terrapene triunguis | reverse complement strand
ATATTAATATATTTTTAACAATTTATGTAATAAGTTTTAAATAAGGTAATAATTTGTTTATTCAAATATAACCCTTTTTATTTTTTATTTTTGTTTATCTTACTTTATATAGTTATGAATAGAATTCTGGTGCCATTTGTTTTTAATTGTAAGTTTGTCCTGTATGTCATGTGTGTTGTCTTGTGTTGTATGTTGTGTGGGTCACGTGACTATTTTTTATTATTTTTATTTTGTTGCAACAAAAGTCAATTTTATACCCTTTTAAAAATTTATATATATGTGGTACCACATTATTTTAAGATCATGGTTGGGGTATAATTGTAGTATTATTAACACCAATTTTTTGTGCAAAGTTCAAAAAGGTTTCAGTTACAAATATATGTACATATATTTCCATATATTTCTGCCCCAACAAATAATGCAATTGCAAACAGAAAAATATTCTTTTATCAATCACAGTTTTTTGTTTTTTAAGATTTTTTTTTTTTTTAATTTGTTATTCAAAGAAAAAATGTAAGGGAAAACCTCAACATTAAGGTAAAAGTAATATTAACAAAATGTTAATTTCTTGTTTGGGCTTTTTATAAACTTGTTTGCACTTTTAAATATAGTTATAAGAATATCATAACCAAAATGTTTTAAAACAACAATTTATGCATAAAGCTAACCAAACAATTTGAACAGGTTTCCACCTTTGGCTCCCAAACATAACAAAGCATCATGAAAGTATACCCTCAAATACCCTCAAAGTACTGTATTTAAAATTTATTTTGGTTTAATTTTATAGTTGGTTTTATTTTTTATGCTTTTCTTTTGTTATGTTATGTTAATGGAAAGCAGTGGTTGTTAAAGTTGTGCTTCTAAACAGTTAACAAGAGTGAAATTGGTATCACAAGCAAATTAACTCTAAAAAGCTTGGTAAAAAGTCTGTTAACTCCTCCTTTGCTGAAACAAATTGTTCAGCAAGGGAAAGCAATACACCTTCTCATGGAAGATTGTGAGTATTTATTTTAAATGTTAAGCATTACATTTCGTATAAAAATATTAGTAATGCACTTCAAATGAAAATGAATGTCTATACAATAATTGCAAAAGTATAGCTTGTGTTATAAAAGGCTTGGTCCCTATTACATTGTTCTTATTACATTGTAAACAAACTAAGTTAAACTGTGTATTAAGTTTTGTTAACAAAAAACAAACAAACAAAAATCCTTTATTATGTTAACTAACTAGCTG
>NW_020671213.1:0-1770 GCF_002925995.2 Terrapene triunguis | reverse complement strand
TCCCCCCAGAGCCGCCTCCCAGCTGCTCCTGGGTCCTAGCGATCAACCCATCGCACTGCAGCCCCCTGCCCCAGACCCTGCCCCCTGGGGCCCCACCTCCCCTGGGCAGGGCAGCTTCTCCCAGAGCTATGTAGATCTTGCCTGGATCCCAATAGGATCAGTGGGGGGACAGAAAGGAGACGTGCAGACCCCGGGGAGGGGGCAGAAGGGGGGTTTCTAGGGAGACTCGTGTTGTTCCAGAGACTCCAGGGGCGAGGGGAGCCGGGACACTCGGTGTGTGATTTGCTCTGGTAACAGACTGGCACAGGGAGCAGTTGGGCAGAGCTGGTCTCTTGTCTCCACACCACACTCACTGTCTACCAGCCCTGCGCAGGAGCTCCCAGCTCTGCTCCCCTCGCTCGGGTCATGGAGCTGTCAGAGGTTTGCCACTGGGTTCTGCTGGTTACTTGTAGGTCCAGATGAACCCGCCCCTGGGCTCTATTTAAACCCCTTCATGTCTGCCCCCCTCCCAGGGACCCCCTCTCCCAGCTGGCTCTCCCATGTGGGCACTGACTGCAGCTCCCTGTCGGGCACCTGGATGTCAGCAGCAAATCTCCTGTTGCTCTGGGTCAGGGACTGGTGCTCTGCCCACTCAGGATTGTCCCCTGTTTCCCCCTCATTGTATCCTGGCTCTGCGCTGCTCCCCAGAAGCGTTCAGCAGGTCTGGCTCCTACGTGGGGGGAGGGGGCACGGCTCCGCACTCTCGCCCACAGGCACTGCCCCCTCAGCTCCCATTGGCCACAGTTCCCGGCCAGTGGGAATGAGAAGCCAGTGCTCAGGGCAGGGGCAGTGCACAGAACCTCATGCTCCCCTGACACACACCTGGGAGCCGGACCTGCTGGCCCCATCCGGGGCACAGCGCAGTGCCAGGACAGGTAGGGACTAGCCTGCCTTAGCCCTGCAGCACCGCCGACCGGACTTTTAACGGCCTGGTTGGCAGAGCTGACCAGAGCCGCCAGGGTCCCTTTTCAACCGGGTGTCCTGGTCGAAAACCAGACACCTGGCAACCCTAATGGGAAATGCCAGCCAGAAGGGACTTCCACTGCAGATGAAACATTTTCCCTACCAACCCCTAAAAGAGTCGGACAAGCTGAAGAATTGGCAGCTCTGTTCTGAGCATGGGCAGCAGGCTTAGCCTCCCCATGCGCAGCCACCACCAGACGCCTGAGCTGTGGTGGTCCCGCCTGCGCTCCGCCTCTTCCCCTCCCTGCTTCGCCCCTTCCCCGAGACTCCCACCTACACGCTGCCTTGTGAGTCCCTCGTCTCTTGCCCACTCCACCTCCACACCCCCAGAGGTTCCCACTGCTCCCTGTGTCCCTCCTCGGGGCACCTTGGGCAAACGTCTTGTGCTGGTGCACAGGCCGGCTTGGGGTCAGGCAGGTGCTGGGTTCGGTGCTCCTCGAGCCATGGTGGAGAGGGGGGGACGGCTCGGGGCTCTGGTGGGTGAGGGGGGCTGGAAGGGGCAGGGCCTCAGGCAGAAGAGGTGGGGCCGGGGGGCTAGCCTCCCTGAAGGGGGGTTTTACCCACGGCCCATGGGTATGACACTAAGAGCTCCAGTGTTGACCGGAAAAGGGTGCATTGTTCTATGAGGGCAATGCCTATCGGGCCTGACAAACTCCCTACTCCTCATGCATTGCTTTCATAGTATTTATCCACCACGTGTTATGGGCAGTCTCTAATAAATGCTCATGTCACACTGTTCCTCAGGATCATTGCAAGAAGTGTGGGCAG
>NW_020671212.1:0-3891 GCF_002925995.2 Terrapene triunguis | reverse complement strand
GTGTGGAGAGGGGTCGAGGCAGGCAGGGAGCAGAGGGGGTTGGATGGATCGGGAGTTCTGGGGGTCCTGTCAGGGGGCGCGGAGCAGTTGGATAGGGCATGGGAGTCCTGGGGGTCTGTCTGGGGGCGGGGGTGTGAATATGGGGTGGGGGTGTGGATAAGGGTCGGGGCAGTCAGGGGACAGATAGGGTCCTAGGGGGGCAGTTAGGGTGGGGGGTTCTCAGGAGGGGGCAGTCAGGGGACAAGAAGCAGGGCGGCTTAGATGGGAGTGGGGTCCTAGGGGGCAGTTAGTGGCAGGGGTCCCAGGAGGGGGCAGTCAGGGGACAAGGAGAGGGGGGGATTGAGGGTTCTGAGGGGGGCAGTCAGGGGGTGGGAAGTGGGAGGGAGTGGATGGGGGCGGGGCAGGGGCAGGGCTAGAGCGGGGCTCCTCCCCCCCCCCCGTGTCCTCTTTTTTGCTTGTGGAAATATGGTAACCCTAATTGAGGGCAAAAGGGCCGAATTCTGCCAGCCTTGCTCAGCATCTCTGGCACTGACTGCGCTGTAGCAGCTAGCAAGCTGCACCATGGTGGAAAGAACATACCACGGGGGAAGGGGATTACTTACTTTGAGACAGGGACCAAATCTTTGTTCTGTGTTTGTCCAGCACCTAGCATAACAGGATCCTGGTCAATGACTTGGGCTCTTAGGTGCTACTGCAAAACAAATAATAATAAAGTGCTTGAGATCTGGCTATGGAAATGTCTGTGCGAAAAGGGTAACAAGGATGCCCGGGTTTCTCCTGAGCTGCTTGGACATTTGTGAGAGCCTCCCCTTAGATGGCCACCAGGGTTCTCTAATAATTCCTGGAAAAATGGTTAAGTGGCAGCAGCAGGAGAAGGAGATGGAGCAGATGGTGCCACCTGCAACATCAGATGTTTTTATCACATATTATCTTTTTTTATCACACAAAGAACGCCTTGAAAGCGAAGCCGAGCAGAGCGTGGGAGCTCTTGTAGGTTGTGAAGGTGTGAAAATCACAGGTAGCTGTGCTGCTTCCCCTCCGTGCAGACGTTTGGCTCAGTTCTGAGTTCCAAAAGCTCACGTGCGTAGGAGAAGCACAGCACCCACATGCTTACAGCTGCAAAGTGTGCTTGAAAGGAAGGGGTTTCATTTCAATTGGGTTATCTGACCTGCCTGGTGCGGGGAACCAAGGCTGCACAAAGGGTTCACATCAAAACCTAAAGCTAGATTTAAAATGCCCGGGCTTCGATTTTCAGTGCAAACCCCCGACTCTGAGATTCACCCAAAACACCAGCCAAGGGTCATGCAAACCTTGGAGAAGACTTGGAATGGCCCCAAGCTAGCTGAAGACCCTTTCCCAGTTGCTCCCCTACAGATCACAAGGGACTGCCCCCATCCACCTCCCTTTACCTCATCTCCCACAAGCCACCTGAAGCCATCCTCACCCTCAATCTCTTCCCTCCTGCCCCTAGAAGGCCCTGCTCCCATCACATCTTCCTGATGACATGCATTCCCCTCATGCCCACCACTACAGTGGATGGATAGCAGACTTCTTCCCCATCCTTACAGCCTTCAGGGGGCCAGCAAGTAGGACCACACCATACCTTCAAGGGGCCAAGCTGTCCCCAACCCTTTCAGAAACATAAGAACAAGGAAGTGATCCTCCAGCCAACTGCTGCTCTAGAGGCGTTGACCTAATTGTGGCTTCTGAAATACATCATGGACATCCCCAGGAAGTCACTCCAGAGATGCTGGGAGGGGTTACACACTACTAGAACCTCCAAAGGGATCCTGGTGCAGGGGGATGGGATCGAACCAGAAACATCAACCAAATTTCAGGGGTGCTATTCTAGGCAAACCGCAACTGCCCCTTTTGGTTTGCCAGCCATGGTATCCCATACTGGTGGGTTTTGCAGAGCCCTGTTCATAACTTGTTAGTTGACAAAGCACTTCATTTGCAACATGGCCAAAGCCTGTGTACCACCCCTAGACTACAGGAAGAGGTGTGAATTGGTGGTGCTTGCAGAATTCAAAATGTATTTCTGGGTGGACGCCTCTCCTAATGAATCACTCATTAGCCAGCTTCACACATGCAGCCTCCCCGGATGTCACCTTCAGTCTTGTTTTGCACACATTAGCCCTCTGCTCTTTTTACAGTCAAACAAGATCCTCTTCTGGTTGGGCGTGGTGCTGGACAAGCTGCCGACTCCTCATTCCATCCCTTCTCCCCTCCTTGTCTATCAGCCTTGTAGAAATATTAACCGGTAGCCAGTGAATGGATTTGCTGACTTGCTACATAAACAGAGGGCACAGCTGCCATGTTTGGAGGAGATCTGTTGGCCCACAAAACACCTGTCCACTCCGTTGAAGTATGAGCATGTCTGGTTTTGATCTCAGCAGGCCTGTTGCTGGCAGCCGCCCTCCATCGGGATTGGGATGGGACTCACAGGTTTACATAGTAAATGTTAACAAGGACGTCGAAATGAAATGGAGGAGAGATAGCAAGGGTCAGGAAATTGCCAAGGAAGGTGCTGCTGGGGAAAGAACTACCTATTGCGACTGTACTGCACCCTGGAGTTGTACTGCATTGATTGAAAATTCAGCCCTCAGCCCTGGATAAATATGCATGTCATGCACTGGAAGTTGGGTACCTTGGTCCTTTTTGCATCCTCCAACCCAATCCATCCGCTAGTATCCACTCTGCTTTAATCTTCACTTATGGCTAGGTTGTGCCTTTCGGTGGAGCTCTATGCAAGGCGGTTGTGTGTAAGCAGCACTGCCCTAGGAGCGGCTGTAGGAGGCGTTACACCAGCAGTAAATAACTACCCATCTCTGGACTGACCAGGGCTGGCGCAACCCATTAGGCGACTTAGGTGGTCGCCTAGGGCGCTACAATTTGGGGGGCAGCGACCGCGGCGGTATTTCGGCGGCGGGACCTTCCGCCGCCTAGGGTGGCAGAAAAGCTGGCGGTGCTCCTGGGACGGACTTGGCTACCTTCAAGTGCGGGGTCTGCTTGCTCTGAGAAGGGAGTAAATGAGCAAATAGCCCCACTTCCTCCCACGTACCTGGACCCATGTTCTGGATAGCCCATGTAGGAGTTACTGGGGCTTTAAAAATGAGACTCTAACCCATAACAATTAGGAGCCAGAGCTCCACAACTATGTGCAATGGTCTGTGGCTGTAACACTAAGAGCTGATCCTAGAAGACTGACTGTGCTGCCCAACATTTCAGCCAAACCCTTGAGCCGTAAAATGACATGGATTAAAAACCCTCCTGGATACAGTGTTGCCAACTCCTGCGCTCTTATTGTGCGAGTCGCACCGTTTGGTGTTTTTTCTTACAGCCCCAGCTCCTGCAGACACAGGAGTATGTGAGACTCTCAACTTTCCTTTTAAACTAGAGGTATGTTTCTAGCCCTCAGGGTGGCAGAGAAAAGCTTGAAAACATGATACAAGGGCACTCTAAAGGCCCAGGCTAGGTTTACACTTAAAAATTAGATCAACCTAGCTACATGGCTCAGGGCTGTGAACAATTTCTCACCCTGAGTGCCAGAGATAGGTCGACCTAACTCCCACTGCAGACACTGCTAGGTTGACAGAAGAATCATTCCGTTGACCTACCTACCACCTCTCAGAAAGATGGATTACCTACATCGACGGAAAAGCGCATTCCATCGTTGCAGGAAGCGTCTACACTATGGTGCTACCACAGCACGGCTGCAGCCCCGTAGCTGTGCTGTAGCGGTTGTAGTGTATGCATGCCCCCAGAAACCAGAAGGCAAAGAGCGAGAACACAATAAGGTTTGTTTAATCTCATGATTTTTCAGTCAGTCTCATTGTTTTGGGGGGGGGGGGGCGGCTCGTGATTTTTGAATGGCTGGGCTTGGCAATA
>NW_020671211.1:0-1969 GCF_002925995.2 Terrapene triunguis | reverse complement strand
CATGGGTTAACCCCCTAAGACACAGAAGCAGCCCTTGAAATGTGGGCATGGCTGGCAGGTCGCCCTGAGCTCAGTCGCTCCAAGGCCCTGCGCCGGCCCTGCACTGCAGGCGAAGACGCTGCTCAGAATTTCAATAACTGTGTCAGTCTGTGGCCGAGCTCCGGGCCGACGGGGCCGGGGAATCGCACCGCGGGGCTGCGGTCTGGGGCTGTTTATCAGCCAGACACCGGGCTGAGCTGTTACAGCACTGGGCGGCCTAGATTCGCTCAGAGATAGCGAGCTCAGCACAGCCCCTTCACTGTGAGCATGAGACGGGGGCAGGGGATACTTTTAGTGGGAAGCACGGGGGTCTAGTGGGTTAGAGTGGAGGGAAGGGTGGACTGGGAGTCAGGACTTCTGGGTTCTCTCCCCGGCTCTGGGAGAGGAGTGGGGTGTAGGGCATAGAACGAGGGTGACTGGGACTCTTCCATTGTGTTACCAGAATTACCATTGACAGGCGTTATCTCAAGCCAATGTCTTAAGCTCTCTGTACTTGCAGTCTTTGGCCCTCTGAGAGGGGCCCTCACTTTGCAGTCAGTGCTGGCCCACTGCACCAGTGTGGTGCTAGGGGGCGCTGTGCTGCAGGGGGCAAGGTGGGGTGGGGTCTCTCCTCTGGCAGTCAGAGCTGGCTCCAGTGCCCCAGAGCGGTTCTAGGAGGCGCTGTGCTGCAAGGATCGGGGTCGGGCCCAGCCCCACAGGGAATGGGCGACAAGCACGTGGCACATGAGAATAAAAACACAAACTCCACGTCTAGGCAGACACTTTATTGGGGCTGAGCAGGAGGGTTAGCATCCACCCTCCCTGAACCCAGTCACTTGGTGCCAGGTGATTTCAGCCCCAGCCTGGCTTCGATCTGCTCCCAGGAAGGGCTGGGGAGTCTTGCAGCGCCCGCATGGTGACCGGCAAAGCGCGTCATGAGGAGCAGCAGAACCCAAAGCCACCGTTCCCAGGACAGCAGTTATAACAGAAGCGACAAACGAAATCCTGAGCCTTCTGGAAGAGATGGAGAGACTAGAGTGAGGCCTGCCCTTATCTGACCCCCGACTGCCTTCTCCCAAGCCGCTTTCCCCTCCCAGAGCTGGGGACGCAACCCAGGAGTCCTAGCTCCCAGCCCCCTACGCTAACCACCTGATCCCGCTCCCTGCCCAGATTTTCCAAAAACTATTATTCAGATGTAGGTCTGGAGGCACTTTTTGATCTGGAAGAGGAGTGGTTAGCTCAGGGGTTGGGGGGAGCAGAGGAAGGACAAGGCTGGGAATCAGGACTCCTGGTTTCTATTCCTGACTCCAAGCAATGCGTGAGCACTAAAGGGTTATGTTCTCTGCAGGACGTCAGAGTTCTCGGACTGACCACTGCTGCCCTCTGCTGGTCAAGAGAGATGCTTGTTGGTGGGATATTACTGAGGTTAACCCACACGAAATGTCGGACAGTGGAACTCATTGCCACAGGATATGTTAGAGTTCACCCATGGGACTTCATATGACAGGGTTTCCTGGGGTTAGCCTGTTGGACTCCCTACCACTGGATATTAATTCAGTCAATGTAGGGGATATTTTAGACATAAATCTGTCAAACCACCTGCCACAGGATTTTATTGGGGTTAGCCCATGGCACCCAGCATAGCCCTCCCCTCCCCACATCGGTCCCAGCAGTGACACAATTGAAGCCACCTCTCGCTACTCACCGCTTCTCTCTTCACCATCACCTTGGACTCGCCTCGTCCTTCCTCCGAGTGCTGGGACTCCGAGCCCTGTCAGAGCGGGAGAGCAGGGAGTCACTTGTGCCCCACGTGTTTGTTTGACCAGCAGTTGTGGCTCCGGAAGGATCACAGGGAATCTAACGCCCGTCTCTAAAGCACGTCCTGAGCGGACTGCTGGGCTCTGTCCCCAGCTCTGGCAGGGGAGCGGGGTCTAGTGTTCAGAGCAGGGGC
>NW_020671210.1:0-1052 GCF_002925995.2 Terrapene triunguis | reverse complement strand
AAGAGCAACAAGAATGATTAAAGGTCTTGAGAACATGACCTATGAAGCAAGGCTGAAAGAATTGGGTTTGTTTAGTTTGGAAAAGAGAAGACTGAGAGGGGACATGATAGCAGTTTTCAGGTATCTAAAAGGGTGTCATAAGGAGGAGGGAGAAAACTTGTTCACCTTAGCCTCTGAGGATAGAACAAGAAGCAATGGGCTTAAACTGCAGCAAGGGAGGTCTAGGTTGGACATTAGGAAAAAGTTCCTAACTGTCAGGGTGGTTAAACACTGGAATAAATTGCCTAGGGAGGTTGTGGAATCTCCATCTCTGGAGATATTTAAGAGTAGGTTAGATAAATGTCTATCAGGGATGGTCTAGACAGTATTTGGTCCTGCCATGCGGGCAGGGGACTGGACTCGATGACCTCTCGAGGTCCCTTCCAGTCCTAGAATCTATGAATCTATGAATCTATGAATCTGGAATGGGGAGAAGGGACCTCACCGTAGCCGACCCCACGCTCGGAAAAGGGGGGGATGAAGAGCCCCTGGAGGAGCAGAGGTGTGGGGGGCTGAACTGCTGTACAGAACAGATTTGGGGAGAGAATTAACTGCTGGGCAGGATGGGCAGATGTGGGAGTGAGTGCTCCTACATCAGGGACCAAGATCATCTTAGCACTAAATCTGGGAGAGCGGGCAACACGAACTGCCCCACACCGACCCTGGGCATGCCACTCACTTCCTGGATCCCAACAGGACCGACCCTGGGCATGGGCAGAGTGGGAGGTCAACAGTGGGAGCCAGAACAAAACTCCAATAGCTTCAAACAAACAAAACCCAACAAATCTCTTTTTCTGAGGTGTGGGGGGGAGGGCAATGCGCTGCTTCTCCTCCCTTACATTAAAGCGGGCTCTCCCGGGAGCGGGGTGGCATCTCCCTGTCCCTAGAAAAGTCCTTCCCTGGCAGACTGCAGCAATGAACCCTGTGTGTGCTACTTACGGTGTACTGAGCATGTTCAGTACATCTGAGCATGCTCAGTACATCTGCTGAAGCCACTGCCCTTCACCCTGCCC
>NW_020671209.1:0-1438 GCF_002925995.2 Terrapene triunguis | reverse complement strand
TAAATGCTCAGGCTCTCAAACCCAGGTGCAGCAGCAGCACAGAAGTAGGGGTGGCAATGGGGTGATAAGTCAGCTGTGAACAGCGATATTGATGAATATTATTTTTCACGTGGCCACCCTAACTTCTGTGCTGCTATTGGAGGCCTTCAGAGCTGTGCACATTGCCAGCAACTAATCTGCCTTTAGAGCTGGGTGGTGATATCTGTGCTTTTGAGGGTGGGGACGTAAATGACCACAGACACCATGGGGGGGGGCAATGAAACACATTTGAGAACCACTGGTCTACACTATTATGGTCACCACGTTTATAAAAATATAAATCTTCTCCAAAGTATGTCTTGTGAGGTATCGTAGGAAAAGTCATCACCTGCTGAATATTAGTGTCCCATTAAAATATGTCTATCAGCACTGTCCATGGAGCTCTGAGAGTTTGCTGTATGTTTGTTACATGCTGTAAAGCTGGAAAACGCCCACAGACGAGCTCCCCAGAGACAATGGCACCTGCACACCAGCTAGGTGCTAAGTGGCCATTAAGTGCTTAGCCGGCCATTCTCCAGCTGTGGAGCTGGGAACAGGAGAGTTACAATTCACCGGAAGGACGGCTGGACGCTCACTTAGGCCACAGACTGACTGTCGGCTGACCCCCGGCTGGGGGATGAACCTCAAAGAGGAGAGTGGTATAAAAGCAGAAGGGAGAATTGCCTCCATTTTTACCTCTCCTCTCCCATCTTTACAGAAGGCAACAAGATGGCTTGAAAGGCAACAGGGGCCTTGGACTGGGGAGGGTGGATCAAGGCTGGAAGGAAATCCAGCCTGGGTACTAAGAACTGTGAACTGCCTGCAACAGCAGGTGGGGTGAGAAAACCTGCTTGCTTCGCATTTTCCTTAGATTGGTAAAATTTAAAATGCATGTTTTAATTTTATAGTTTTAACCGGTTCTGACCTTTTACATCTTTCTCCCTTGTAATCCCTGAAAACCCCCTTGCTCCAGTTAATAAACTGGTTTTAGTGTTTTGTCTGGACCTGTGTGTTTTCATTGAAGTGTTTGGGGGATTTGACTGGAGAGAACAAGGCTGTGGCCTAATCCGGCCCCTTTGAATGCTGGTGGCTGTGTGGGAGCAGAGCGTGGAGGGGTTTGTTGTTCATACAGGGAAGCTGCAGGGTGGATTTGATTTAAATCACTAGTCAGGAAGACTCAATTTAATCATGGTTTTCTACATAAAAACGTATTCTTGTTGGTTGTTATAACCTTAATACATATTCTTCACAACTCAGAGATAGATGTAGGTTTCATTTTTAGAAGGTAAACACTATACATTTTTAAACAGTGATTTATTTTGAAAACTTTTCAGATGAGTTTTACAGCTATATCAGACAATGAATGTTTGTTTGGTTATTTCATTACCAAAGGTAATTGAAGCAGATATTTATGAAGTCA
>NW_020671208.1:0-1102 GCF_002925995.2 Terrapene triunguis | reverse complement strand
TGTTTTTGTTTTTTTTTTTTTTTTTTTGGTCTCTGCTGCTGCCTGATTGCATACTTCTGGATCCAAATGAGGCGTGTGGTTGATCATCAGTTCATAACGCTGGTGTTCGTAACTCTGAGGTTCTACTGTACCTCTCCCTCCACCCCGTAGCAGCTCCCCTGGCATCCTGCCATCTCTGTGTAATGGAACTGCATAGTTCTCCTGATAAGGAAGTTTCAGCATTTGCAGAGACACTGTATCCAAGTAAAGTAAATGCAGTAAACCCAAATTTAAATCACTGAGGTTACTCTGAATGTACACAGGTGTAAATGAGAGTAGAATTTGGCCCTTAAAACATTCTCTGATATTTCAGTTACCACGATGATGAGCATCGTGTAAGGACATAGGCAAAAAGAAGAGATCTAAAACTGGAATACCAATCTTACGATGTAGTAAAAGACTTTACAATTCAGAGCTTTACATTCATCTCTAATTCTTACCTTGCTTTTTTCAAAATATAGTAGGTATTTGAAAACGTTGACAGTTTCACAACTAACCTTGGATGAGCTAATCTTTGACCAGCATATCCAGAGGAGGCAGCCACGTTTCCAATAACTACTGCTGTCAATGTTCTTCATCTCAGTCAACTCACTGGAATCTCATACTTATACTTTTAATTTCTGAAAATCTGCAACTGAGTGGTTTATAATGGTTACCTGTCAATAGTAAATTTTCAGAAATCGAAAGTATAAGTGTGAGACTCATCTACTTCTCCTCTCTGTGTTAGCTTATTTGACATTTCTTAGCTTGTTTTCATAGGGATATTTGAACTTTGCCACATATGCACCATCATAAGTAACTATGGAGTCAGGTTGATTAGCAGGAGGGAGGAAAAAAGTCTTTCAAACTTTTGATTAATACAAGCACTATTTAAACAACTTGATCATTTCTTCTTACTTTACTTGAATAAACAGGTACAACTCTGCTCTCTAGAGCAGCACATCACCAAAATACAGTATCATATCCTGAAATCATATGGGGTATTGTGTGAAATAATGACTTTGGATCCGTAATTCTTATGGTCCAAATCCCAAGAAGAACTGATTATTGAATTCCATTAACT
>NW_020671207.1:0-2983 GCF_002925995.2 Terrapene triunguis | reverse complement strand
CTTTGCTGAGTCTCAAGGCATATTTGCCTTTTCTCAATGAGTCCATTGTATAGCTGATGGTTCTTAATGGGCCATCAAGCAGGCTAGGCAGAGCTAACACCAGCTTATCTGGGATGTCACCCAGAAGCATAGCATAAGTTTGCAATACAGACAGTATAGAGCCAATATTCATAACTTCAACTATAAAACTGATACACACATATAGACAGCATAATTATAACCAGTAATCCATAACCTTGTCTTAGACACCCCATCTGACCCCCTTTATACAAGATTTGGGTGCCACTACAGGACCTTGGTTGCAACAATGATCTATATGGTCCCAGATTATATCAATAACGTCACACCCCCAACGCAAAATTGATGCAGGAAGGGATGACACAAACATCACTGACTGCATCCCAAGAGCTCCCCATCCTTGGGTCTGTCTCACTACAGCTAGTATTGGGTTAGAAGTTATACCAGTGTATAACAGAAATGGTTTATCAAAGTCATGTTCAATAACATGATTGAACCTCTTTACAAACTCAAGGTAAAACTTAGTTAGAACAATAGTGGATTGGATCTGCTCTTGCAGCATGGTTCCTGAATGTCTCATGTGATTTTGCCAAGAGCTAAAGAAAACAGCTACTTTATTCATACAAGCTCTGACAAATATTTGGAACCCAATTAACATCAAGTTAATGTAGATATTAAGGTTGTTTACAGTACAGGAATCTTGGCCTTTAGCCATGAAAGCAATATGGTAGTGTGCATCGGTTTCCCTTTTTATACAGCACATTAGGTCTGGAATGTCTTTTCCCCTGTGAAAAGTTCCAATACTGTTTACAGGCATTAACTGTGAAACACCAGTATAACAAGGCCTTTTAACATAAAGTGTGTTCTCATGTATTCCTTTTAACCTGTTCAATGGATTTTCCAAAAGATTAGGCACATTGTACATTTTTACAGTTTGTGGTAATAGCAACACATTTGTTACAAAAATTACCATTAGCAATTGTAAGCAGAGTCAGGATGAGCTCTACCCTGACATCTGGTGGTGAATTATGGCGAGTGTGGAAAAGAACTCCAGGGGCTGATCTTGTTTGCATAGGCACACCCACTCGCCTGGCATGAAACACAGCAACTGAAAGTGGTTACTTTGGCTGGTGTGGGATCCCCAGTTTCTCTATTATTGGGGCAGGAAGAATAAAGTTTTGTTACCCTGATTCTGTGAATCAAGGCCAGTGGAACTGTTGTATGACAGAAGGACTGAGTGAGTCCTTCACCATTACCTAAGTAGCACTTGCTTGACAAGGGGCATGGGTTACAAAACCCTGTGAATTGAGAGAGGATGGGGACAGGTATGTGTACCTGATGGTATGGGCCCCCTCTGAGGGTTTGAAACACCAATTGCACCGCCTCCTCTCTCCACTGTTGAATATCAGAGCGAACTTTAATTACCTTAGGAGTCTAGTTACAGGCTGCTGAGCTGAATTCACTTTGGGCCAATGGTGCACCAGCACTGGGGCTCCCCTACTATATTATGAGCTGAAATCGCTAAGAGCTGAAATCACAAAAGAGCTGATGTTATTAAGAGCTGAGATCACTGAGGCTGTGTTAACTAGTGGGGGAGCCTGAAGCTATATTGCTCAGCAGCTGGCGGAGCAATTTGTGGGGACGACTGGAGGAGCAGCGAGCGGCGTGGAGCCTTGCGGGGCCGGTTGGAGTGGCCCAAGGAACGGCGAGCGGAGCTGTTTGCGGGGACGGCTGGAACGGCTCACAGGTCGGTGAGCGGAGTGGAGCGGAGCAGCTTGTAGAGCGGAGCAGTTCGTGGGATGGCAGGAAAGTGGACTGGCTCGTGGTAAAGGCTGCGGCGGAACCCCCACGGAGAAACAGACAGCTGGCCAGCCTCGGATCATGTAAGGTGCCCCTTAACACCCTGTGTGGCCCCCCCCCCTTTTACTCTGGGGCTGCACTGACCAGGGACAGAGACTTTGGGGGTTGTTGGACTTTTGGGACTTTGGGTGGTTGCTGGACCCAAGAGACTTTGGGGGTGTTGGACTTTGGGGACTCTGGGTGATTTTTGGGTTGCTGGATTCAAGAACCAAAGGGAAAGGACACAGCCCAATTTGCTGGGGTGGGTTTTTTTCATGGTTTGTGTTATGAATCCTGTTTGTGGTGTTTTTCCAATTTTATGCTGATGTCGTTTACCTCATGTTATTAAACATTTTCTGCTACACTCAGACTCCGTGCTTGCGAGAGGGGAAGTATTGCCTCTTAGAGGTACCCAGGGGGGTGGTATGTAATTGTCCCAGGTCACTGGGTGGGGGCTCGAGCCGGTTTTGCATTGTGTTATTGAAACGGAACCCCTAGATACAGAACCCGGCCCTTGTTGCTGCCAACTTAGATGGGCAGAAGGGTTACACAATAATAACAAATTCATTGCAAGTGTCCATTTACAATCATGGTTGTCATGCCACAGCTTTGGCTTAATACCATTGGAGTTTGGAAATTTTAGGGTTAACCTGTGGCTTCCCTTTGCAAAATTTAGTTTTCTCTTTCCTCCTTGTCCTGCAGGATCAAACCCTGATTTCTCTTGCTTAACAGAATTCACTGGCTGATGGGGTGGGCTCTCTGTGCTAACAGCTATTAGCAAGTCCTTCCTCTCCCAGCCAGGCAAGTAATTTGCATTACCACAGACAGGAGCCAGTCCACCAGTTTTCATATCCTTAACTGCTATCATTTCCAAGGCTGGACTCTGTCTTAAAGAGATACCACACAAATCCAAAGAGTCTGAGGGTGAGAGTGTGCTTGCTCTCCCCTGCATCCTCAAGCATTCGGCCATAAAACTATTCTGCTTTGAAACCCCAGTAACCAAATCTGTCCTCAGACCCTGAAGCACAGACTGCTCACTTAACAAATTAGCATGGAGACAGTCCTGTCCCAACACCATCGTCTTCCCAACAAGCTGGCCACACACAGCCACTTGGTTATAGGGCTG
>NW_020671206.1:0-1454 GCF_002925995.2 Terrapene triunguis | reverse complement strand
GGGGGGCAGGTCCCGGTGAGGGGGATCCCGGGGGGGGCAGAGCCCGGCGGTGGGGGAGGGGGACCCCGGGGGGGGTCGAGGGGCAGGTCCCGGAGGGGGGGCAAAGCCCGGCGTGGGGGAGGGGGACCCCGGGGGGGGGCAGGTCCGGGGGGGGGGGGGTCCCGGTCTCGGTCTCTCCCGGACTCACGCGACGGCCCCGCTCCCGACTCCGGCTCCGCTCGACACAGACAGCAGCGGAAACGACGCTTCCTGCCGCCCGGATGCCCCGCCCCCTCGTTTGCATACAGAGCCCCGCCCCCCCGCTTATATACCACCCCCTCCTCAGCGGCAAGCCGCGCCCCCCTCCGCTGGACCACGCCCCCTTCCCCCTATTGCTCCACGTTGTTTTCTCCCGCGCAGGCCACGCCCCCTGGGCGATATTTCCCCGTCTAGCCACGCCCATAGGTCAATATTTGCATGCACAGTCACGCCCCCTGCCCCCACCTGAAGCTGTTATCAGGCTGCTGTTTCAGAACAGCGAACGCAGAAGTTTCTGGAGCTCAGGGACTCACCTCCAGATTCTCGAGGGGTGCGAAGTTCGGGGTGAGATTGGGTGGCGTCAGGAATCCGTCATCTGCAATATCCCCGATTGGGGTCAAAGGTTAACGGGTCAAAGTACAGCCATTGAGATAGGAGGGCCTGTTGTCCATAGAATGGCCTTGTTCCGGGGTGGGTACGATGACGAGGCTGGATTGACCCTGATTTGGTGAGATTTAACGTTCGCTGAGTTGATGGGTCCAGTTCCTATCATCCAAGGGGCAAAGTCGATGCTCGATGCGGCTCCGGCTCAGGCCTCCTGGGGCAGATGTCCCTGGACCAGCGGAGGGTGTCTGAGACCAGGAGTCGCCGCACGAGCCGTGCGTAGCGTTGACCGATCCCACAAGTCCGCAGCACACGCTCGTGGCACGGGTCCCAGGGGCCCGGGGCTCCGACGATCAGGGCGTCCATCTGCACCTCGCTCGCAGGGCGTCAGCCGGGGGGTGGCGCATACTTTTCCAGCTTCACGAAAGGCCGGGGTCCTGTTCTCAAAGGAGACCCCGACGTCGACGAGGAGGATCTTTTCCTGGGCCTCGTCGGTGACTTGCTGGTCAGCTTGAAGGCTTTACCCTGGTCCGGTTTACGCTTCAGGGTTTCTACGTACAGCGAGTGGACGGCGGCCATCGGAGTCCTCTCCAGCAAGCCCCTGGCGCTCGGGGTGACGATGGTGTTGGCCTCTGACCTGATCTGCGGCACCAGCACTCCCAGCGCCTCACACCGCTCCCAGCAGCAGCCGACGTGCTTCCCCAGGCGACGCGGAGCGAACGCGGGATCACAGGGACGCGACGTCGCCCCTGTCCCATCCGGATTCGCCATCCAGGGGGCCACTCAGGAAGGTGGAATCCTCCACCCCGGGACAGGGAAAAGCGAGAGTAAAG
>NW_020671205.1:0-3266 GCF_002925995.2 Terrapene triunguis | reverse complement strand
CACCTCCACACACACCCCAGACTTATAGAGAGAGACCTTCTAAAAAATGTTAACATGTATTACCGGCACACGAAACGTTAAATTAAAGTGAATAAATGAAGACTCGGCACACCACTTCTGAAAGGTTGCCTACCCCTGAATTAGAGCAAAAGAGATGAGACTTTAGCTGAAACTGAAGTGGTTACGGTAAGTTGTGGAAAGCAGCTATAGGATTTGGCCAACATTATACTGACCCTCAATTAAAAAATGTTCATCCTTCACTTGTGATGAAAGTCTGAAACGTGGGGATTGGATCAGAATCCCCAGCTGCTATAGATAAACAGCAATAGTGTCAAGATACTTCTTCAATCTGCATCTGATCAGGAGGTTGCATTCTTTTCATCCAGGCCCCACTTCAACGTTTTCCCCTCTTCTAGAATTGAATTCTCTGCTTCTCACATCCTATTGACACTTGCTCAGACTCAGCAGTCTATCTGCCTGATGAGCCTTCCCCAACAATTCCTCAACACTTTTCAAGGTATATTGGACCGTTCATGTATATCAAAATGAGTGTCCAAGAATGCCAGAATATTTTGTTGCACTCTTAGATCACACCTATGCTCTAACTTGTGCCACCAAAAATGTTAGGCTACAAAGAAGTGATATATTTATCATGGCCAGTTTTAAATAGTTTACTCCAGTAGGCAGAAGGTAATTACTGAATATTCAACAAGTTTTTTGGTCAACAAGAAGGTGGCTGTAGCTCACAAAAGTTGAAGATGTTAATCAAAAGTCCCTTGAAGAGCTTTAATAAAGAGCTGACAGACATTCATATGATAGCATGAGAAATAACAAAACACCGCTGTCAAACTTCCTGGTAGGAACTAGTGGAAGATCAAATATTTGCAATCAGTTGAGCCATTGAGAGATTGTAATAAACAAAGAGCAAGATCAGAGGCAATATTTGCTATTGGATGGTGCAGAACATTATTTTATTGTCATTGTTACCTTTGCTCCTTAAACATGAACAAGAACAGAGTTTATTAAGCATTTTTTATACATCTATCAAACCATAACCCTGCAAATACACCTTATGGGAGAGAGCTCCCTATTCTGTGCCCTTTTAACTGAAAATTTCAAGTAGGGTAGGCTTTAGACACCCTTCCTACTTTTAGCAGCTGAAGGTTGTTTTACCTTCCACGGTGGCTTGCAGGCAATTTCTAACCAGTTTAAAATTCAAGAAGTCTAATTAATAACAAGGCATTAAAAACTGAGATAAAAGTAATATTCTGGACTTTGGAAGCAGAGAAAAAGTACATTAACACAAAAAAATTGGTTTGCATAATATCTAATTTTACACTTCAAGATGCATTCACATATCCATTCCACTCTTCCTGTTGGTGCACCCAGCCCATGGCCATCAACATTTTTTCCCCTCAGTGACACATGTTGAGCAGGTCACGTTCCCCCTGCTGCCACATGCCACAGCATACAGGTATAAAGGGCAGAGCCGCCCAGCTCCCCACTCAGTTCCTTCTTGCTGTAACTCCAATGAAAAGGGGTAGGAGGGCGGGTCACAGAATGGGCACATGCAACACATCTTGAATTACAAACAGGTTAGTAATAATTTTCTCTTCAAGTGACTGCACATGTGCATTCCATTCTTGGTGACTCACAAGCTGTCAACTCATCCCACTCTAGCATAGTCTCTGGAGTCTTGAGCCACAGCATAGCGGAAGATAAACATGTGGACCAAGGACCAGGTTACCGCTCTATAAACGACTGTGTAGCGGGATGAACACCCGTTCCAACCCGGAAGGGAGTGAACCTAGAGTGAGGCAGGGCTGGGGAAAGGCCTTGGGGGCAGGGAAGTCCTAGGCCAGCAACTCCCCAGGCTGCAAGGGCTGGTCCTAGGCCCACATAGGTATTGGGGTTGCAGAGGGGCAGCCTGAGGGTGGGTAAAGGCAGCCAGTCCAAACCCCTTGTTGCCTGTGATGATTGGCTGATAGACTGCAGTCTGCCCCAGGGTGCGGGGGCTAGATGGTGACTGGCAGTAGCCACGACTGAGGTGATGTGGGGATAGGGGGTGGGGGTTTCCCTGGGAGGGGGAGACCCAGAGAGAGAGAGTGGAGTACTGCCAGGGGTGCAGCACCCAAGCCAAGGGCACCGGGCTAGGGGAGGGACACGGGGGCCAACGACAGGCGGGACACCTGGCCTGCAGAGGGCGCTCCGACGACTGGTGAGCTAATTCCCGAGACGACCAGCAGGAGGTGCCTCAGGAGTGAGTCTGCACCTGATTACAGACTGTAATTGGAACGTGCGACAGAAAGGCTGCCAAGGCCACTGTGCCCTTGTTGAATGAGCTGTGACTCTGCTTGGTGGAGAGACATTAGCCAAATCATAACACGTGCACATACAAGATGCGATCCAGGAAGAAATTCTATGGGTGGAGACTGACTATCTGCGTTGCCACCATTACAAACAGCTGGGAGGATTTACAAAAGCATCTGTTTCTGTCCAGGTAAAATGTCAAGGCTCTTCTGACATCCAAGGCATGCAAACGCTCTTCCTCCCTGGTCACATGTGATTTTGGATAGAATACAGTCAAATAAATTGGCTGGTTAATGTAGAGAAAGAAAACCACCCTTGGAACAAACTTCGGAGGAGGAGGCAGGTAAACCTTATCCTTAAAAAAGATCATATATGGAGGTCCCAACATGAATGCCCCAGCTCCCCTACTCTTCTGGCCGAGGTAATGGTCACCAAAAACGTCACCTACAATGACAGATGCAGGAGCGCACAGGTAGCCAATGGTTCAAATGGGGGTCCTGTAAGTCTTGACAATACTAAGTTTAGATCCCATGGGGGAATGGGGCCCTGCAGTTGAAGGTATAACTTGACTAAGACCTTCAAAAACCTTAAGGATATATCACTGGAGAATATAGAGCAACTGTCCACTTTAGGATGGAACGCTGAAATAGCAGCCAGATGTACTTTGAAGGAACCAACCGCCAAACCTTGGAGTTTCAGATATAATAAATAGCCCAGTAGTCTATAATAAGTAGACTAAACAGGTTGCTTCCCTGATCTGGAATAGAAATACTTGTCATACCAGTCTGACAGTTTTCAGTTCTCTGATACGGATGTGTAAAGAAAAATCCTTTGAGGACCACAGACCCTGCATTTGTAAAGAACCCAGGTGGGGTCCCCATTCCAGAGCCAAACCATCTGTCACTAGCATGAACATTGGTTGTGGGCAGGCAAACAGAATGCCTACAATACTTTGG
>NW_020671204.1:0-1919 GCF_002925995.2 Terrapene triunguis | reverse complement strand
ACACACTGCCTCTTTCTGGAGTCCAAACACAGGACATGAGATTAATTGACATGTTTTAATTGACATATTGAACTGGGTTGGGATAGCAGGCTTTTGGTTTGTGAAACATTTCAAGATTTCAACTGTTCTTCGTGTCTCGGGATAGGAAAATGTTTTGAAATGTTGAAAATTCTAACGGGAGAGGAAAACCAACCCAGGCCTACTACTACTAATTGAATTGTTGAAAAAATTCGGATATTTTGATAAAGAGAGAAAGGAGTCCCGTGGCACCTTAGAGACTAACACATTTATTTGGGCATAAGCTTTCTTGGACTAGAAGCGGGTTCTATGATATGATAAACTTTGAGAACATTTGTCCTTGCTCTTGTAAGGTGAGGATGGAGGGATTCAGGTTGACAGGTAAAGAATGTCTCCCCATCTTCTAACACAGTCCGTCACCTTTTCATCTTTTGCTAGGAGCAGGAGTGTCTGGTTTTACACGTTCTGATGATGCACATAAGGAATGTGCTGATGCCTTCAGCCCTTTCCTCTTAGTGCTATGCTAGGAAGGAGACAATCCATGTTGGCTCTGCGACTCGACTCCCCTCTGTTGTTCCACCAAGTCTCATAGACCAGCAATTGTAATGGAAAGATGTCTCACTACCAGCCCTCAAAAACATGGGGGAGAAAAGAAGAAATTTCTGCCTGCACCCCTCAGGGAAACATCCTGGCCAGGATGACAGGGCTTGGAGGGGCTCCAACACCCCTGAAGCATGATAGAAGTGTTTGTCTTTGACTTCCGAGACCTCAAAGAGAGGTGGAGCAGAGATTACTAAAAGATATAGGGGGAGAAAAGTCAGAAAGAGTAATGGTCTATATTTGACAGCAGGACACCCACACACACTATCTCAAAGGGTGTGTTGTTACTTTCATTATTAAAGTCAATTGCAAATTGCAAATCATATAATTGATGACACAATGTCAGGGCCTCACTCCTCCTATATTCACAGACATGATATGAGTGATTTGGGGTGAAATTCATCCCTGGAGAGAGAGAAGGACTAGACCGGTGCAGCACAAGGTACACACCTATGCCCTATTTTGAAGGGATGTGTGGGATATTAGTGACCCATAGGCCACTGCCTAGGAGAGACTTTCACCCAATGGAGCAGGAATTGATCTGTATCACTCATCTGTCCATCCTAGCAAATTTTATCAAAATAATATTCTAACAACAACAAACATCCTTCCGTTCCCTTATTTCTCACTGTGAGAACTTCATTTCTATTTGCATCACTTTAATACCATGGAATTGAATTAACTTTTACATTAGAGAATCAACACACCCTTACTCAGTTCTACTTGGAGTTAATCTGCAAGGAAAAAAATATTCTTTTAATTCACACATCTTGTGAATTTAATTTGGGTTAACTAGCAGATATTACGCCTCTCCCAAAAAGCTTCTTATCTGATACCTCACACCAATTACATTGCAAGAGTTCAAACCAGACTCATCCCCGTAGTGTAAAACTGCTCAATAAATCCTGTCTGTGCAATAAAGGAAATTCTGAATATTGTCATTGCTTTAGAGATGCTGCACACTGCCTCTTTCTGGAGTCCAACACAAGACATGAGATTAATTAAAAGATTATTAGGAAAAAATATTTTCCCTCCCAAACGTCTAACAGTGAGCCCTGCAAAGCTCTTTAGAGATGTTTTACTAGTCTAGTTAGTTTAAGAGAACTATAATGAAGAAGAACCAATTCAAAGTTACTTTTTTCTGCTTTGATAGTCATCTCTTCTTGCAGTCATTGGTGTGTGTGTCTGTATGTGTGTGTGCGTAATGGGTTAACAAATACTCACCGATATTACATTTAAACCTTCAATGTCAAACTCACACCAATTATGCTGCAATAGTCCAAACCAGCCTCATCCCTCTT
>NW_020671203.1:0-2030 GCF_002925995.2 Terrapene triunguis | reverse complement strand
AAGGAGACCACAGTGAGGTGAGGAAGGCAGGTGGAGAAGGCTTTATGTCGTCCCTGCTCAGAGGGGATTCTGAGCACTGATTTGATGATCTGTACATATGACACAATCATAAAAACAAAGCAGCCTAAGACTGAACACACACTAAATGCAAGAACCCTAACTTCACTAAGATAGGAGTCAGAGCAGGCGAGCTTGAGTAGATGGGGGATTTCACAGAAGAACTGATCCACCATGTTGCCTCCACAGAAGCTCAATGCAAACGTGTTCCCGGTGTGTAGTACAGAGTTGAGAATCCCACTGATCCAGGCACCAGCTGCCATTTGGACACAAGCTCTGCTGTTCATCATTCTCTCATAGTGCAGTGGTTGGCAGATGGCAACATATCGGTCATACGCCATGACAACGAGAAGGGAAAAATCTGCTGTGATGAAGAAGGTGAGGAGAAAGACTTGGGCAACACATCCAGCATAGGAAATGGACCTGGTGTTCATGAGGGAGTTGACCATGGATTTGGGGACAGTGACAGAGATGGAGCCAACGTCTAGAATTGACAGATTCATCAGGAAGAAGTACATGGGGGTGTGAAGGTGGTGGTCGAAGGCGATGGCCATGAAGATAACAAGATTCCCCACCAGGGCTGCCAGATAAATCACTAGAAACACCACAAAGTGCAAAATCTGCAGCTCCCGAACATCAGAGAATCCCAGCAGAAGGAACTCAGTCACGGTGGTTCAGTTGGACATCTTCTTTCTCATGACTTTGTGTGAGGGTTGCAGAGAGAGGGACAAAAGCAAGGGCCAGGATTAGATCAGTAAAATAACTCTCCTTTTGTGAAAACCACCTTAATTTACTTGGGTCAGACCCTTAGCTTGTGAAGATTGGTGTAATATGGGAATGAGGAGGGGGAAAACAGTCTCATTTACTCGAATGGCTTTACTCCTGATTTACACTGGGGTGAGAGAAAGTAGAATCAGCTCAATGGATTCCAGTGCAGTGACTACTAATTTACACCAAGGTGATGGATAGGAGAATTAGGAAAAATTGCTTTTGAGGTATTTGTATATCTCTGTCACCCAAAGGTGGGCGAACTCTGGATAATGTTGTATAAATGTTACTATCCTCAGCTTACTGAGGGGAATCGGGTGTCTGGCTGGCCAGATTCTGCTGTCAGGGGCATTGCTGCGAATGTGGGGTAATTTCACTGCATGCCATGGAATTATTCCCCATTTATACTGCTCTAAATCGGAGCAGCATCTCGCATGGAGGTGACCAAACCCAGCTATAACTACGCGGTAAACTCTAATCATGAATACAGGTCAGGAGTCCTGATGCCCCGTCCCAAGTTCTAGCCAGATTTCCATGCTCGCTGCGAGAGACAGACATTCCAGCTCTCCTCCTGGTTCTCTAACCACTCAACTAAACTACCTTCCAGAGCTTGGAAGGGAACCCAGGAGTCCTGACTCCCAGATTGCCCCCTGCTCTAACCCACTAAATGCAACACGCCTCCCGGAGCTGGAAATACAGGCCAGGAGTTCTTGCTCTACCCAGTGGACTCAACTCTCTCCCAGAGCTGGGAACACAAGTGAGGTGTCATGACTCCCAGTCCCCTCCTCTAATGACTACATCAGACTGCATCTCATCCTCTGTCCCAGGGATTCTCCACTTCCATCAGGAATAGCTGCTGTGAGTGATAATGGAGAGTCATTGGGCCAGAGTAGGGGCGTGAGAGTGATTCTCCAGCGTGGTACTTGGGACACTCACCTGGTGTCTGGTAGAGCCAAGTTCATGTCCCTGCTCCAATGACTATTTAATTATTGATACAAAGTGGAGCAGCTTCAACAGGAGAGACTGAGACAGTCTCATTTCAGAACAGCAAGGGCCAGGATTAGATGAATGGGAGCAGCATTTTGCATGGTGGTGACCAAACCCAGGCATAATTACACATTAAACTCGAGTCAGGAATACAGTTCAGGAATCCTGATGCCTCGTCCCCCCTTCTAACTGAATTTCCATGCTCATTGCGAGAGACA
>NW_020671202.1:0-1052 GCF_002925995.2 Terrapene triunguis | reverse complement strand
GACGGAGAGGGCGGCCGCACGGACTCTGGTCTCTGGGCCACACAGCCCCGACGGAGAGGGCGGCTGCACGGACTCTGGTCGCTGGTCCACACAGCCCCGACGGAGAGGGCGGCCGCATGGACTCTGGTCTCTGGGGCACACAGCCCCGACGGAGAGGGCGGCCACACGAACTCTGGTCTCTGGGGCACACAGCCCCGACGGAGAGGGCGGCCGCACGAACTCTGGTCTCTGGGGCACGCAGCCTCAATGGAGAGGGCGGCCGCATGGACTCTGGTCATTGGGCCACACAGCTCTGAGTGGCAGGGCAGCCATTTTGACTCTGGCCATTAGGCCAAACCACCCTGAGGCTAAGGGCAGTTATTTGGTTTCAGCCATGGGACCTCGCCCCATCACCCCATAGGCATCGCTCATCTGTCACCATGAGACTGACCCCATGACATAAGACTTTCGGGGTGAAGATGGAAACATGAGCGGAAGCAAGGAGTGGCATGTGAGCCCTCTAAGAGCTCCTCCCACTCCTCTACCAATCTGGGGGTATTTTATCTCCATCGATCTGCCTCAGGAATGGATTTGAGCAATTGGGGAAAGTTCTTGGGCAGAGTGATCCATCCGGAAGTGGGTCATGTGACCCCCCCTCCGAGAACTCCTCCCAGTTGCGGTGGGCCTCATCCCCTTAGGACCAACCAGAGAGGGAATTTCACCAAATAGGGTTAGTGCCGTGGTAGGGTGACCTGCCCGCGAGAGGGGCCCATCACCCCTCCATGAAATCCCCCCACCGTCCTCTACTAATCGGTCAGGGTTTCACACACACCCCTTAGGCCATCCCAGAAGGGAAACGTACCGATCAGAATAGGTACTTCCCGAAGGCCTGGGCAAGAAGCTGCCGATCTCCAGAGCTCCATGTTTGCGTGGCTGGCAGCATCGCCCAGGAAGTCGCAACACAACAGAGTGAGGAAGAGGCCGTCTTGTTCCAAGGATGTCTTTTGCAGAAATCATGGCCTAGACCTTCGGGCTATACCTGTTCTGATTGGTACATGTTTCCCTTCTGAGAT
>NW_020671201.1:0-1610 GCF_002925995.2 Terrapene triunguis | reverse complement strand
GCGGGGCGGGGGGCGGGGCCGGGGCCCTGTGGAGTGTCCTCTTTTGGGACACTCCACATATGGTAACCCTAGTTAAGGTATAGCTGAGAATATTACTATATAAACTGGGGTCAAACAGGAAGTGGAAGGGAAATTGGAATCATGCTTGCTAAAGGGGGGGGACAGGGAATGGGGAATAGGGACACAGGCAAGGCTCTGCAGCATCAGAGCTGGGAAGGGGGATAAGGGGTAAATGCTCTGCGGCGTCGGAGCTGGGAAGAGGGACACTAGGGAACAGGATCTATTGGTGTATAGAGATAAGCCCGACTGGTGTGAAGGATTTCAGAATATGCTTGCTTGGAAACTAATCCCAATAAACATCGCATTGTCTGCACTTCAGACTTCTGGTCTTTTGCTGCTTGCTGTCTGCGTGACAAGAACCAGGGAAGTGGGAGGGTTGAGGGAAAGCCCTTTAACAGCGTTGTTTGTCCTTAATGATCCTGTGTGCTGACCCTTATCATACAGATTTCACAGGTTGTGTGTACACTACAGAAGCTCCAGACTGATCATGATAAAAATGCACCAGAAAACTAGTTGCCCACCTCAAAGCGCAATGCCCTACTGAGAGCTAGAACATCTCTTGTATGCTGAACTTCAATCTGTGTTTGCTTAGCATTATGACCAGCTGCCTTCTGAACTTCAAAAATTAATCTTCCTTGCTATAAGGATGTGCTGTTTAAATTCCATTATCAGAAAATGAACAAACTTGTCGGAATTTACCAAGTCCTCCTACTGAGATCCTGCATCCAGAAAATCCCAGGTTATCCTAGAGCCAGGTGTATGAGACACGCCACCAGATTGCACAGCTTTATTTATAAACTTTTTTTTTAAATTAGTTTTACATGAACAAGTAAAACAAATGCAGTAAGACAAAGATAAATTGCAAGTAAAACCAACTAAAGACAAGTGTGTTTATATAGCATAATTCAGGCTCACTATTTGCTGTAAGGCACTCCTGGTATAAATCAGTCTGATTCCAGAATGCATCCTCTCTGCATGATCTCAGAGCAGGCTTCTGGTAAACCAAGGGACAATTGGGGTGTACTTCGTTCTGCTGGTGCTCTGCTCACTTCTCTCATTACTTGAACTGGCAGAACCAATGCACCTTCCTGCCAGTGCTTACCTGATATTTGCAAAATCTCTTAGTTCTGCTAAAGAGCCCTGAAAGATTGCCACCAATGTACCAAGGATTCTCAGCTCCTAGAGAAGTCATTGGAGCTCATCATACCGCTCCACTATTATTTGGATGACCATGTTTCAGGTTCCCAAAAAGAGGACACAGCTGGAGGGACAGAAGGGGAGGGGAAGCTGGAGGGGAGGTACAGTTGAGGGTGTTGGAGGGGGTGTGTGTACTGCGGGATATATGGGGGTGCTGGAGGGGTTGTGTACTGGGAAGGGGTATTTGGGGGTGCTGGAAGGGTCTGTGTGTGTACTGAGAGCTGTTGGAGGGGGTACCTGGGGCCTCACTCTTGAGGTGGGGGAGCAGTGTTGCCCCCGTCACAGTGGCAGGGTGGTTGGCACAGCCATGGGACACAGCAATGGCTATCAATCAGTGTCTCCCTGAGATGCTC
>NW_020671200.1:0-1414 GCF_002925995.2 Terrapene triunguis | reverse complement strand
GTTCAAGGTAGCATGTTAACAATGGCCGCTACCTGTAAGTTCTGAGGCCTTGGCTACACTTGCAAGTTACAGCGCTGTAAAACCTCCCCCAGCGCTGTAACTCACTCCCCGTCCACACTAGCAGGGCACTTACAGTGCTGTATCTCCCTGGGTACACCGCTGCAGGTACTCCACATCTCCGAGAGGAATAACAGCTGCAGCGGAGTGGCTACGACTCACGGGTGTGAGTGTAAACGCTTGCAGCGCTGTACTAATCACCTTGTCAAGTGGCCAATCCTCTCCATTGTTGTGACCGGCTGCAGGAATGCGGAAGTGCCGGTTTTAAAGCTCGTACCACAGAGAAAAGGAAACAGTTTGCAGCTTGCTTTGAGTGAGTGAATGAATGAGCAGGGGGCAGGGAGTTCGGAACTTGCAAAATAGAGAGCTGACATGCTCCAAAAAGCACTCTCTCTCTCCCCCCCAAACTCCCTGTCACAATCCACCACCACCCCCCGTTTTGAAAAGCACGTTGCAGCCACATGAATGCTGGGATAGCTGCCCATAATGCACCGCTCCCAACACAGCTGCAAATGTTGCAAGTGTGGCCACACCACTGCGCTGGCAGCTGTCAGTGTGGACAGACTGCAGCGCTTTTCCCTACTCAGCTGTACGAAGACAGGTTTACCTCACTGCGCTGTACAGCTGCAAGTGTAACCAAGGCCTGAGTCATGCATGGACATGTGACTTGCCCATGTGTCTCTAAAACTCCATCTTGGAGCTGAATTCTGGATAGGAGAGAGGAGGGGGACCACCCATGAGAGAAAGTCTATTTAAGCCCCTGGAAACTCCTCCATTTTGTCTTCATCTGGCTTAAGAGAGAGCCTCTCCACCCGCAAAGTATACCTGAAAGAAACTGGAACAAAGGACAGTAACCATGAGGGGTGTGAGTGATTTCTGGACCCAGACTAGAAGTAGGCTAGTCTGTAAAAGAAGCTTACTGGGACATCTCTGAGGGTGAGATTTCATCTGTAATAATTTTCTTACTGTATTAAGCATAGACTTTTTTATTTTATTTTGCTTGGTAATTCACTTTTTTTCTGTCTGTTATTACTTGGAACCAAGTAAATCCTACTTTTGTATTTAATAAATCATTTTTATACTTATTAATTAACCCAGAGTATGTATTAATACCGGGGGGGGGAGGGCAAACAGCTGTGCATATCTCTCTATCAGTGTTATAGAGGGCGAACAATTTATGTTTTTACCCTGTATAAGCTTTTACAGGGTAAAATGGATTTATTTAGGGTTTGGACCCCATTGGGAGTTGGGCATCTGAGTGTTGGAGACAGGAACACTTCTTAAGCTGTTTTCAATTAAGCCTGCTTTTTGGGGATATTGTTCAGATCTGGGTCTCTGTTTGCAGCAGGCAAGCGTG
>NW_020671199.1:0-1025 GCF_002925995.2 Terrapene triunguis | reverse complement strand
TTACTCATGGAATCATGCTTCATAAGGCACCAGGATGCTCTGCTAATGGTTTGGACGAGATCTATTAGTCAGACAAGAACAGAAGTGAGAATCCTTCCTGAGCTGCGATAGCGACCAACTTCACAAAGAATCTTTGTTTAAACGGCACGAGGATGCACTACTGGTCAGTTGGTAGAGATCGGTTCGTGAGAAAAAGAAGCATGAGGGATTAATTCCTGATCTGGGCTACGGACAAATTTCACATGGAATCGTCCTTCAAGAGACATCAAGCTCATGGCTTGGTAGAGATTACTTAGAGAAAAACACAAAAAATATGAAAATACTTCCTGAGCTGCACAAGTGACACATTTTTTCAAGGAATCTTTGTTTAAATGGTACTAGGAGGCACTGCTGGTCTGTTGGTAGGGATCGGTTAGTGTGAAAAGGAAACATGAGACATTTATTCCTGATCTCTGCTAGGTACAATTGTCACAAGGAATCAGGCTTGTGAGGAAAAAATTTCGCAAGGAATTATCTTCTGAAAGCCATAGGATGCTCTGTTAGTAATTTGAAAGCGATCGGTTCCTGAGAAAAATGGATAATGCGAATTATATTCCTGCTCTGTGACAGTGTAAATTTCCATGGACTCATGGTTCAAAAGACATCAGAATGCTCTGCTCGTGGTTTACTGGAGCTCGCTTAGTCCGAAAAACAAAAAAATATGAAAATGCTTCCTGAGCACCGCTAGTGACAATTTGTTCAAGGAACCTTTGCTTGAACGCCACTAGCACCTGATCCTGATCTCTGCTAGGGACAATTCTCCCAAGGAGTCACGCTCCAAAAGACATTAGGATTGTCAGCTAGTGGTTTGGAAGAGATGCCTTTGTGAGAATACAGAAAAGGAGAAATATATTGCTGAACTATGCTCTTGATAAATTTTTCAAAGAATCTTCGTAAGAAAACGATTACAAGACAGTGCTAAACGATTGGTAGAGCTGCGTTTGTGAGAAAGACGAAAAATGAGAAAGACCTTCCTGATCACTGCG
>NW_020671198.1:0-2714 GCF_002925995.2 Terrapene triunguis | reverse complement strand
CCTTTCTGCCGTACTCCTTCCTAGACAGTCTCTTCCCATTCTGTATGAGTGAAACTGATTGTTCCTTCCTAAAGGGAGCACTTTGCATTTGTCCTTATTAAACTTTATCCTGTTTACCTCAGACCATTTCTCCAATTTGTACAGATCATTTTGAATTCTGACCCTGTCCTCCAAAGCAGTTGCAATCCCTCCCAGTTTGGTATCATCCGCAAACTTAATCAGCGTACTTTCTATGCCAATATCTAAGTCGTTGATGAAGATATTGAACACAGCCGGTCCCAAAAGCCGGTCATAGAAAATGTCTGGTTTTGAAAATGTTCAGTTTTTCTCCCCCCTCCCCTGCCTTTTCCCTCCATTCCTCTGCCCCCCCTCCCCTTTTCCCATTTTGCCAATGAAAAAGAGAGAGAGAAGGAGGGAAAAAATATCAGAAAAGAAAAACCAAAACCTGAAAGTGTTTCATGTGGGGTTTTGTCAAAAAAGAACAGAAAATTGGGGGGATGAAAGTAAAAAACACGGTTAAAAGAGTCAGTTTGGGTAAAAAGGGCCATCTTAAATCATCATAAAAAATCTCCTCAAAATCCTTTGCTCAGCTCCCCCTAGACAGGTGCACAGTGTGACCGAGGATTCAGGGAAGACCCCAATCTTTATACAACCGGGGGCCTGGATACCTGTGCCAGCCAGCCTGAGCCCGCTGGGCAGACAAGGGGACCACAGGACAAAAGCACTTTCCTTGGTATAACCCCTCCCAGAGGTAAGTGGGGTTTGGTAAAGAGGTTCCACTGCTGTTCATCTTGTCCCACGAGCCCCACAAAGAGGTGGAAGGGTTCATGTGACTCTCCCCAAGGGGAAGAGCTTGATTTACCCCACATATAACATCTCCTCTGTACCTTAGTCTTCCCCTAGGGGGCCCCCTGGCACAGCTGAGGCTGTGGGTCCCCCTAGCACTAGCCCGCTCAGGAGGGAAGTCCCAGCTGTTCACACAGCCAGGGGTTCCCCAGCTTGATTGATGTGCGTGGCCATGGGCTCTCATGCAATCCTCGAGGGAAGCCAATTGAGGTGCTCCTTTAGCTCAGGGGTACAGTTCAGCAGTGGGGTGCGGCAGGTCCCCAGTTCTGTCCCCAGAGTAGGCTGGTGTGTTTCTGAGTGCCCGGGTGTGGGGGGAGGAATGAATGGCAGCTAGTTAGCTTCCAAGACCCTAGGCCCCATGACAGCATTGCAGGGGACTGCGACCTACCCAGAAACAAGAGCACTAAGTGGCTGCTTGTGTCCTCTGCTAACCCTCTGGCGCTGCGGGCACTGCCCAGCTGGGGTGGGGGTGACGCAGAGGCTTGGGGAAACTGGCCCAGGGTGGGAAAGGGGAGTGATTCTGCAGAAATTGGCCACGGTGTGTGTGGGGTGTGATTTGAACCTGGGCTCCCTGCAGGGCAGCTACTTCCAGGTGTCTGGAGCTGTATAGCTGTGGGCAGTGGGCTGCTCTTCACAGCATCCTCCTCCTCCAAGCCCCTGGGGAGTCCCCAAGGGGCTGATCCTCCATCGCTGAGCGGCTGGCATCAGGGATTTCCTAGGAGTGCATCACAGCTGAGTGGGAAGGGAGCCAGGAACAGCGCGGAGCCACCACTCCTCTACATAACACCCTTGCCCCCTGTGGGGCTGATCTCAGGGCGTGCGCAGCTTCAGCGGGAAAAGCCACTGCCGAGCTCCTGCCCCTCACGACCGGAGGAGTCTCCTGTGAGTGGCACCCACTGGCACTTCCTGACCAACCCCCAGTGCGGATGGTTCGGCTCAAAGGCTGTAACCCCCGCCCCAGCCCTTGGGGGACAGAGATGGGTCCCCAGGATGGTCTCTGAGCTTGGGGCCCTGGGGCCGGGCTGAGGGCTGATGTCCAGAGGTAACCAGCCCTTTGCCCCAGCACACAGAGAAGAAGGTGCCCTGGGGAGGAACAGATTCAGGTGGGTAGATACTGCAGCAGTGGGTGCTATAGGAAATAGAGGAGTAGCCGCAGAGACAGGGTCCCTGCCCGTTATTGGTTTTGGGGCTCTCAGTGGGCCCTTTTTCCCTGCGGGGTGGGGATCAGCTCCTCTCCCGGGCAGGAGGGAGTAGCACTTACCGTCTGAGAGGGTCCAAGGGCAGCTGGGTGGGGAGCTCTACGCCCTTTGCCCTCTTGCCTTTGCTGACGACTCCCTGGCTGGCCACCGCTCTGTCCCCGGGCTGCATTTTCCCAGCCGAGAGGTGGCTCTAGTGGGTCGCCCGGCGCATCCCCAGGGCGCTCCCTGGCGATCAGCTGAGGGGACAGCCCCCACGTTAATTCCCCTTTGCCCTCCGGCAGCCCCCAAGCATCAATCCATCAGTGACAGCGAAGAATCTGAAAGCCACCACTGCCTCGCTCCCTCGGGGGATTGGAGACGGACGTGTCCAATGGGGACCCCCCTCCAGAAACGTCCTCTGCCTCGGGTGAAGGGAAGGACTCTGGAGGGATCCCTGTAGCCCTGACCGGCCAGGAGACTTTACAGACGTGGCTCCTCTTCCTCTCTGGGCTGTAGCACCTGGAGTCCAAGCAGCCCGGCTGCCCTTGGCAGTGGCCCAGTCTCAGTCTCTGGATCCCACAAGCTGGAAACACGAGGCTGCTTTCCCAGTAGAGCACCTTTCCTTTCTTCCCCCGCCTTGGCCGGCAAGGGAAGTTTCAGCTCGGCAGCCCTTCCCTGCAGCTCCTCCGG
>NW_020671197.1:0-2955 GCF_002925995.2 Terrapene triunguis | reverse complement strand
GTCCCTGCCTTTTGCCTTCTGAGCGGTGAGTAATTCACACAGACGCGCCGCGCTGCCGCCCAGGGGGCCGGTGGGGACCGTTTCCCAGCCCTGGGAGTGCGTCTACACTGCCAGGAGGGGGCTCGGAACCGGGTTCCAGTTTAGGGACGTCCCAGCCACTCACGCCAGCGGCTCCAGTTCAAGCCTAGGGGGCGTCTGGCCTTGAACCTGACCCCGAGCGGCCGGGTCCTCGCTGCTGGTTTCACCCCTGTGGAGAACACACCTGGTTCTCAGGGCAGAGTCAGCCTGGTCTAGCCCCGGCCACCCTGGGCTGAGCAGCGAGGGCCTCAGCCGCTCTCGTCCCCCGGGCTGCCGTTTTCCCTGCGCCACGTCCTGCCTCCGGGCTTCTCGCTGCCCTGGCGAGTCGGGGCGTCTCCTGGGCCGGCCTGGAGAGCTCTGCTCCCTGCCCTGCCCGTCCGCCCAGCTCCGCTGCCCTCCCCACGTCTGCACCCGGCTCCTTGTGCATGGACAGCACCTGACCTAGGGTTGCCAACCCTCCAGGATTGTCCTGGAGTGTCCAGGAATTAAAGATTAATCTTTAATTAAAGACTGTCATGTGATGAAACCTCCAGGAATTTTGTCCAACCAAAGTTGGCAGCTCTAACCTGACCCCTCGCCAGTGGGGCTCCTCCTGCAGTCAGGGCCTTTGGCCCACGGGCCAAACACCCAGCTATGGGGAGTGGGGGGCTGAACTGAGAGGGGATGAGGAGTGCACTGAGGGGCGATATGGGGGGCTGAATTGAGGGGGGATGGGGAGATGAATGCAGTGGGGCTGGACTGAAGGGGGTGGCCAGGGGAGGTGAACTGAGTGGGGATTTAGGGGGACTGAACTGAGGGGGGTTGAACTAATGGGAAGCAGAGGACAGACTAGACTGATGTGGGGCTGGGCAGATGTGGGGGAGGGGGTTGGCCTGGACTGATGGGAGAACTCGGGGGGACAGGACTGATTTGGGGGCTGGGGTGATTAATTTCTAGGCAGGGGATGGGCTGATGTTGGGGGAGGGGCGGGATGTTAAGATGCTGCCTCTGGCGGGACACAACTGAGGGTATCAATTCAGGAGAAATTGCTTAGAGCAGGGCAGTTACAGCTCAAGGCTGGGGTTTCTCCACTTCTAAGGCAACCAAACCAGCCAGACAGAAAGGACTTTGGCTTTATCCCATTGTGTAACCATAAGTCATACAAGTAATTAAGTAATTCCCTCAGACACTCCAGTTTCCTAGCAGCACCACCAGTGCCACTTGTAATGGGGACGAATGGTTATGAAAACCAATGCCCCAGGAAAAGGAAAAGGATTTTCCCGATCCCAAAGGACCAAGCCCCAGACCCAGGTCAATATACAAATCAGATCTTACCCACAAATCACGCTGTTGCCAATCCTTTAGAATCTAAAATCTAAAGGTTTATTCATAAAAGGAAAAAGATCTAGATGAGAGCTAGAATTGGTTAAATGGAATCAATTACATACATTAATGGCAAAGTTCTTGGTTCAGGCTTGTAGCAGTGATGGAATAAAATGCAGGTTCAAATCAAGTCTCTGGAACATCCCCAGCTGGGATGGGCCATTCAGTCCTTTGTTCAGAGCTCCAGTTTGTAGCAAGGTTCCTCCAGAGGTCAGAAGCAGGATTGAAGACAAGATGGAGGGGTTTCCAGGGCCTTTTATATTCTCTGCCCATGGAACACCCCTTTGTTCTTACTGTAGAAAATCACAGCAGCAAGATGTAGTCTGGAGTCACATGGGCAAGTCACATGTCCATGCATGGCTTAGTTCTTTACAGGCCAGCGCCATTTATTTACATGGTAGTTTGAAGGATCCCAGGAAAGCTCGATGTGGATTGGCGTCTCCCAAAGTCCATTGTCAGTTAAGTGTTCCTTGATTGGGCATTTATTGAGAATCGTCCCATCTGAAGAAGCTGATCAAATGCTTCACTGAGGACACTTAGAATCAAAACACATTGAGATACAAGTATGTTGCCAATATTCATAACTTTAACTACAAAAATGATACACACATACAGACAGCATAATCATACCCAGCAAATCATAACCTTTCCATAGACACCGTACTGGACATCCTTTGTACAAGATTTGGTGCAACTATAGGACCTTGGTTGCAACAATGATCTATACGGTTACAGTTCACGTCAATAACGTCACAGGGGGGCATTTCCAAACTCCCTTTCCCCAATTCACAGGGGAGTGCTGGCCGGGCTCACTGTCACACCAATGGAGGATGGGGGTGGGGGTGGGGGTGGGGGGGGCTCAGACAGCCCCACAACACAACATCCCCAACTGTACTTTAAAGCCTCTGGTTTGGGGGGCAGAGCTGATACTGGCCTCTCCCGGTGGGATCGGTGCGGCAGCCCAGCCAGCGGGGTGGGTTCCCCAACTTGCTGGGGCCGGGTGCCAGTCTGATCCCCGATTCCTGTCCCCGGCAGGTGCGTATGGCCAGGAGTGGGGCGTGGCATTCGCACCAAGGCCCCTTGATGGATGGGTCGGCTCCTGCGTGACCATCCCCCGCTCCTTCACCTACCCCGCAGGATGGACGGTCAGTGCCGTGAGCTGGACACGGGACTGGGATCAAACTGTGTATCATCACTTGGACGAGGGTCGTGACCACGCTGCCTTTAAGGGGCGCGCCCGCTATCTGGGGGACCTGCAGCACAACTGCTCCCTGCGGGTGGCGGGGCTGCACCCCAGCGATCAGGGCACCTACCGCTTCCAGTTCGATGTAGCAGGCGAGGGCAGCAATAACAAATGGACGAGTGACCCAGGACAGCGACTCAATGTGTCTCTGGTGACCAACTTCCGTCCTACACACACACCCCATTTCTGCCTTGCTCTCAAATCCAAGTTGATAGAGCTGGGAGTCAGGACTCCTGGGTTCTCTCCCCAGCTCTAGGGGAAGTGGGGGGGAG
>NW_020671196.1:0-1150 GCF_002925995.2 Terrapene triunguis | reverse complement strand
ACTTCTTAGGTATTTGTGTTTCTTCAATATCAGCCCTGTTCTTGCCAGATTCTGTGAGCAGGGCCTGCCTCTTGCTCATAATTTAACATTGCTTTATATCAGCCAAGTTCTGACTACTTTAGCCCAAGCCTCATACCAGGCCTCTCATACATGGGCTTATGTTTCAGGCTCTCTTCTTACTACAATGGAGAGGGGGCACTGGGCCAAACCTGAGTGGGCAGAGCACCAGTTCCTGAACCAGACCAGCTGGAGCTTCGCTGCCCACATCCAGGTGCCCGACAGGGAGCTGCAATCAGCTCCCACACAGCTGGGAGAGGGACAGAGGGGATCCCGGGGGTGTGTGTGTCAGATATGAGGGGGTTTGCCTAGAGCCCAGGGATGGGTTAATATGGACCTACAACTAACCGGAAGAACCCAGTGGCAAAGCTCTGAGAGCTCCATGACCCGAGCTAGGGGAGCAGAGCTGGTAGCTCCAGCCCAGGGCTGGTAGCCAGTGAGTGTGGTGTGGAGACAAGAGACCAGCTCTGCCCAACTGCTCCCTGTGCCAGTCTGTTACCAGAGCGAATCACACACAGAGTGTCCCTGGCTCTCCGTCACCCCTTGATTCTCTGGAACAGCCCTGAGTCTCCCTAGAAACCCCCCTTCTTCCCCTCTTCGGGATCTGCACATCTCCTTTCTGTTCCCATTGATCCTTTCTGTTCCCATTTGGGGGGAGGGATAGCTCAGTGGTTTGAGCATTGGCCTGCTAAACCCAGTGTTGTGAGTTCAATCCTTGAGGGGGCCATTTAGGGGTATGGGGCAAAAATCTGTATGGGGATTGGTCCTGCTTTAAGCAGGGGGCTGGACTAGGTGACCTCCTCAGGTCCCTTCCAACCCTGATATTCTATGATTCTATCCTGTGGCTCCTATGCAGGGCTGAGAGAAGCTGCCTGTGCCCAGGGGAGGTGGGACTCCAGGGGGCAGGGTCTGGGGCAGGGTGGCTGCAGCGCAATGGGTTTATGGCTAGGACCCATGAGCTGAAGGACACTTTGGAGCTCACCTATGCCATGGAGTTGCCTGACCCAATGACCCAGCAAAGACTTTTCTGGTATAAAGGGTGGGAATATAAGAAGGGGAAAAAAGGGCTCTGGCCACCTCCCCTCCCCCATCT
>NW_020671195.1:0-2015 GCF_002925995.2 Terrapene triunguis | reverse complement strand
GCTGTCCACTGGGGTGGAACGGGAGGGTGCACGGAGCCTCCCCCCCCCACACCCCCGCGTTCTTACACATCTGCGTGAGGAGGCTATGGAACATGGTGAGGGGGGAGGGTAGTTATACAGGGGCTGCAGCGGCACTCTGTGACCCTGCTGCCGTTTCTGAAGCTCCACCAGATGCTGGAGCATGTCCCTTTGCTCACGCAGCATCTCCAGCACTGCATCCTGCCTCCTCATAGACTCATAGACTTTAAGGTCAGAAGGGACCAATATGGTCATCTAGTCTGACCCCCCGCATGATGCAGGCCACAAAAGCTGACCCCCCCCACTTTCCCTTAGCTCTGCTGTTGAAGTCTCCAGATCGTGATCTAAAGACTTCAAGTCGCAGAGAATCTTCCAGCTTGCGACCCCTGCCCTATGCTGCGGAGGAAGGCGAAAAACTTCCAGGGCCACTGCCAATCTACCCTGGAGGAAAATTCCTTCCCGACCCCAAATATGATCTGATCTTTCTGCCGCCACCTCTCATCTTGAGCATCTCTCCTCTCCTCACGTTGGTCCCTTCTGTCCTCACGTTGGTCCCTCATGTCCTCACGTTGGTCCCTCCTTTCGTCACATTCACTGGCATCTTTCCTGTACTTTGATACCGTGTCCTTCCACTCATTCAGATGAGCTCTTTCATTGCGGGTCGATTCCATGATTTCTGAGAACATTTAGTCTCGCGTCCTTTTTTTTTCGGCACCTTATCTGAGATAGCCTTCAGAACGGAGGAGGGAGGCTTAAAAAATTTGCAACTGCTGGAGGGAGGGAAAAAGGGAGAGAAGTATTTTAAAAGATACATTTTACAGAACAATGCTTATACTCTTTCACGGTGAACAACACTATTCACATTACATAGCACATATGATTTTAGTACAAGGTCGCATTTTGCATCTTAATATTGAGTGCCTGCGGCTTTGGTGTTAGAGATCACAGACGCAGGTCCGGGCAACAGAATTCGGCTTGCATGTGTCCATGGTAAGCCATTGTCTTTCGGCTTCTGCAGCCTTCAGAAAAGCAGCACCCTCCTTTTCCACATACCAAGCAAACCCCGTTGAATGCTGTGGTTTTCCTGTTAACGTGCAGCAGCAGAAAACAAACTAACCACCCCCCGCATCCAATTCTCTGGGATGATCGCTTTATCCCTCCCCCCACTGCGTGGCTGGTATCAGGGAAGATCCCTGCTAGCCAAACACAAAATGCTCAGTGTCAATTCTCCCCCCACCCCCACTTGGATAACTGCAGAGAAGGATTTCTTTTCAGCCACAGGCAAACAGCCCAGTAGGAATGGCCACCTCTGTCCCCTTAATTAAATTCCCATATTTCAAAAAGGTTACCATGAACGATATCACTCTCCTGAGGATAACACAGCGAGATAAAGAACGGATGTTGCTTGAATGCCAGCAAACACTGGGACCATACGCTGCCAGGCTTTGTCATGCAATGATACCAGATTACTTGCTACTAGCATGGCGTGGTCAAGTGTCCTACCATGGAGGACAGAATAAGGCTGCACTGCCCAGAAAGCTTCTGCAAAGGCTTTTGGGGTACCTCCAGGAGAGCTTCATGGAGATGGCCCTGGAGGATTTCCGCTCCATCCCCAGACACGTTAACAGACTTTTCCAGTAGCTGTACTGGCCGCGAATGCATCCCAAGTCCTCAGGGCAAATTAATCATTAAAAAATGCTTGCTTTTAAACTATGTTTTATATTTTAAAAGGTAAACTCACCTGAGGTCCCTTCCATGGGTTCATGGTCTGGGATACTGCCTTGGGAGGGTTGGGAGGGTACTTCACTCAGGCTGAGAAAAAGATTCTGGCTGTTGGGGAGAACGGAGTGCTGTGTGCTCTCCGCAAGCTCGTCCTCCTCCTCCTCATCATCTTCCCTGTCCGCAGAATCCTCAGGTATGGTTGAGATTATCCCCTCCTCAGAATCCACAGTCAGGGGTGGGGTAGTGGTGGCGGCCCCCCCTAGAATTGCATGCAG
>NW_020671194.1:0-1292 GCF_002925995.2 Terrapene triunguis | reverse complement strand
CCCCAATGCGCCTCCTCCTGTGTCACCCCATTGCACCTCCTCCCCATTGCCCTCCGTGTCACCCCCTCTCTGCAGCACCCCACCCACCCTCCCCCCTGCACCCCTGGGTCGTCCCACTGCATCCCCAATGCGCCTCCTCCTGTGTCACCCCATTGCACCTCCTCCCCATTGCCCCCCATGTCACCCCTTCTCTGCTGCACCCAGGCTACCAATCGGCATATTGCAACGCCCGAGCCCTCGGGGCCCCTGGAGTGCCCATCCCTCGATCCACTGGACACCCCAACCCTGATCCACTGGACACTCACCACATTCCCAGCTGCTCCATTCGCAAGGGAACAGCAGAGCACAGCTGGCTAGTTACGCCTCAGACCCCTGCTCCCCTTCCTTACCCCCCAGCATTTAGATTTGTTTACGGTGAAAACCAACATAAGATTGTTTGACAAAGAGCAGAGACTCTAATGATAGGAAGGAAGGTTAATGGAAACAAACGGTTACACCCTGCCTGCTGCATCCCTCACTGCACCCAACACCCCACCCAGGTCACCCCCGCTCCTTTGAGTCCCCATATAGCCCCCTCACACCCCTCTGCTCCCATCGCTCCCCTTCTCTGCAGCGCCCTCACCTCACATTTGTTAGGCAGGACAGCAAGTAGGAGTGCCGCTGGGGAGTGGTGCCTAGTGTCAGAGACAGGAGACAGAGGGTAGGGAAAAATAGGGAAAGAGTAGCACAAGGCAGAACTACAAGGACGACTGTGCCACCACAACCGTCCTTTCCTACAATCACTCAGGGAGCAGCTGCTCTTAAGAGATAACCCAGGGGAGGCCCCTCACCCAGGGATGTGTGCCCATGCAGGGAAGACTGACAACCCTCCGGAGCTGGTAAAAGTGATGCCAGAAAATCTTGCGGAAAAAAGCCGAAGGAAAGGGCTCAGAGTAGAAACAGACAATCTGGCAGAGTTGTGAAGAAGCCGCCTAGTTGTTTGAAATACTGTATAGTGTATTAATCAGTTTCCATGGCAGGAAGAGATGTTTCAGGAGCGCTGGATATATGTATACTGTATATGTAAATAATTAAGACAGTGCCAGTAGATGGCACTCAAGTACACATAGCATAGTGCCTGGGTTGTGTAGTACTTGTGCACTGCAAATGACTCTTCTGGTTATTCTTTACACCAGCTCTGAATCTAGAGAGATGAAGGCCCTGGCTGTGTAAGGCTTTGCCTACATGGGAAAGTTTTATCAGTGTACCAATACAGTTACTGACGTAACTCCCTGTTATTCTGGTACAAAGCC
>NW_020671193.1:0-2409 GCF_002925995.2 Terrapene triunguis | reverse complement strand
TTTTTGCCCCTCCCGCCGCGTCGCCCCCCCCCCCCCCCCGTCCCGATATTTTGGACTGCTGATCTGGTCACCCTACATGCGACGCAGTTACACCGACCTGACCCCCGTGTAGACGGGAGAGCGTCTCCTGCCGACGTAGCTCCCGCCTCTCGGGGAGTGGAGTCACCACGCTGACGGGAGACGCTCTCCCATAGTAACGTCTTCACTAAAGCACTACAGCAGCGCAGCTGTACCGGCGCAGCTGTTGAAGTGTAGACAAGCCCCCACTGACTCCACAAGGAGAAGTACTAACCCCTCATCTCAAGGTCTGTGCCCCTCCCCCTTCTAGCTGTTTGCTTTGTTATCCATCCTCCATCCCTCCCCCCACCCAGCCCCCAGTTCCCGTCTCCCATCCCCTCCTTCCCCACACCCCGGACATACTTTTTCTTTCCCCTCCCCTCCCACCCCCCATGCCTTTCTCTGACTGTTCTCTGATATAATCCTACATGAGAACAAGCAGACCGGGCAGTCACTGCAGGACCGTGAGATGGGTATACCCTTGCTCTCTCTGGTACTGACAGGGCCCCGGGCTACTCTGAGTCTCAGGGATGCAGGCTAAGCTGGAATCCTGTACCCCAGACCCAGAAGAAGGGGAAGATTTTCTCCCCATTGAAAGAGGCCCGTGGGAAAGTGAAGATCGGGGCCAGATCATCAGCATAATTAAATGCCACCAACCCCTCTTCATAGTCCAGAGAGACCCGGATCCTGCTGGGTTCTCTACTCAAGGACAGGCGGGTGACAGGGGAGGTGTGAGCCCGGTAGTCTGTGGCACTGCCCCATTTCTGCACCACCCAGACCCCCTTCTCAGGGGTAAAGCCAACCTCTTCCTTCCTCTGCACAGACTGTCTAGCTACCCCCACAGCCCAGTCTCCGTCTGCCCCTCCCTCCACCTTCACCTGCCAGGAATGTTTCCCCGAGGTGAAGCCCTCAGAGCCCAGCACACTGAGCAAATAATCAAATCTCTCCGGATTGTCAGACAAACTCTGTTTTTCGTGTCCCCGGCTCACGGTTCTTCGATCTTCAGACAGGACGAGCTCAGGATGTGCCGTGACTAGATCCAGAGTCACATTCGCTGGGGAGAGACAGAATCAGAGTGTTATTGGCAGACATGGGTCAATGACAGAGTGAAAGGATGAGCTGGGCCAGACCTGAGACTCAGAATCTTCTCCCCCCCTGCACTCACCTACTTAGGAACAATACTGTGTAACGTATACGTGTGCCAGTGGGTGCTGCTCTTTATATAGCTAACTATATACACAGAGAGAGATTACCTGGCAAAAGTACTTCACTAACCCAGCGTTAAGATGCCTGGTGATACCTTGCGCCCTTCAAGAAAGTCAGTTCAGCAAAACTGAATCTTGTGAATGCCGGGAGATAGCGAGTTCAGGTAAACGCCCTCACAACCTTAACTCGGCCCGCTGGAGCTGGCAATAGCCACTGGGAATTACGTGCATGCATTTCAGCTGTAATCCCTATGGTAGGTGTTGCTGTACTGAAGGGTGGAGGAATAAACTGGACCATCTTGGAAGATCTGTGATTGTGATAGGAGGTGACTGGGGGGTTGTGACTCTCTGGGGTGTGTGTGTGTGTATGTGTCCTTCTCTCCCTGGCCCCTGTGTGGGTGATCAGAGGAAAGAGGTGGCTGTGTATCTTGGGAGAGCCAGGATGCCTCGTGTCACTGCTGCCCTGGGCAGGCTGGTGTCACAGTGAAGCCCAGGGTTCCTCTTGCCCCGGGGAGCTAGGAGATGAGTGTGGAAGGTGAGTTTAATGCAGGGTAAGGGAACGCAGGGAATCAGATGGCATCGTGTGCGTTGGGGGAGGCGATTGTAAAAGGAGTTGTAAGATTTAGCAGCTGTGATGTTCTTTCTATGGCATGGGCTGAGATCGAGTGTAGGGCAGGTGTAGGGAGATCCTGTTCAGTACAGCGCAAAGGCAGAGCCGGAGTATGTGTTATAGGTGTACTGGGGCATGGCTCAAAGTGGGCAGAGTTAGGGTTGTGTGGCCATGTCCCTTAGCTCTGTATTTCCTGGTTTTCACAAGTTTGAGTTTTAGAATCATAGAGTAACAGGGTTGGAAGGGACCTCAGGAGGTCATCTAGTCCAACCCTCTGCTCAAAGCAGGACCAACCCCCAACTAAATCATTCCAGCCAGGGCTTTGTCAAGCCTGACCTTAGAAACCTCTAAGGAAGGAGATTACACCACCTCCCTAGGTAACCCATTCCAGTGCTTCACCACCCTCCTAGTGAAAAAGTGTTTCCTAATATCCAACCTAAACCTCCCCCACTGCAACTTGAGACCATTACTCCTTGTTTTGTCATCTGCCACCACTGAGAACAGTCTAGATCCATCCTCTTTGGAACCCCCCTTCAG
>NW_020671192.1:0-1096 GCF_002925995.2 Terrapene triunguis | reverse complement strand
GACTCTCAGCCAGCCTGGGTCTCAGGTTATGCAGCTGCAAACAGCTGTTCAGCCTCACCTGCCCCAAGGGCCTCAGCAAAATCACACCCCCAATTCCCATTGGTGCGGCACACAGGGAAACTGAGGCACGCACAGTATTGGTATAGGACAGCAAGACTCTCATGCACCATAACAAGATGAATAAAACCCCAGTTCGTCACACTGTCCACCCCCAGGGTCCCTCATTCACACCCGCCAACCGCCCCCATCCACCCCGGGGGCCCCCGGTGCTCCCCATCCGCTTCCCAGGCCCCCCACTACGACCCCTTGCACTCCTCTCGGGCCTGTCGCAGACACGGGCCGACCCCGGCTCTGCTCTCTCCCCAGGTCTCCAGCACGGCGGCACCGAGCCCCTGGCGCCGGGGGTGGAGGACGACGGCTGCTACATGCAGCTGGCCAGGCCGGGGGGGGCGCTGGAGCTGAGCTTGCTGGGCCGGGCGGGCGCAGGGCAGCAGGGCCGCGCCCGCGTCAACGGCTCGCAGGCCACGCTGCTGGCCAAGAAGCGGGTGATCCGCATGCTGGTCGTCATCGTGGTGATGTTCTTCGTCTGCTGGCTGCCCATCTTCTCCGCCAACACCTGGCGCGCCTTCGCCCCGGTCGCGGCCCATCGGGTGTTGTCGGGCGCCCCCATCTCCTTCATCCACCTGCTGTCCTACACCTCGGCCTGCGCCAACCCGCTCATCTACTGCTTCATGAACCGGCGCTTCCGCTCCGCCTTCGCCGCCACCTTCGCCCGCTGCCGCCCCCGGCGCCCCCGGCGCCCCCCGCCCGACGACGACATGCCTACCACCGGCGCCTCCCTCTCCAAGATCAGCTACACCACCGTCAGCAGCCTGGGGCCCCCCTAGCGCCCCCGTCAGCAGCCTGGGGCCCCCCGTCACCAGCCTGGCGCGCCCCTAGCGCCCCCCTGTCAGCAGTCTGGCGCGCCCCTAGCGACCCCCCCGTCACCAGCCTGGGGCCCCCCTAGCGCCCCCCTGTCAGCAGCCTGGCGCCCCCCGAACTCCCCCCCCCCCAACCATCCGCCCCCGCCCCCCCCAGGGCTGCGCTGCCCCCTGGA
>NW_020671191.1:0-1525 GCF_002925995.2 Terrapene triunguis | reverse complement strand
TTCAAGAATAGCAGAGACTTCCTTGGAAAATGTCTCAGTTTAAAATCCAGTTTTCCTTTGAAATAATTTAAACTGAAAATGTCTGAATACCCCAGATTGGACATGTAGATTTAAACCGGGGTAGGAACACTGATATAGTCCAATAATAGTACAATTTGAACCCAGTCACTCTATTGCAACTGTGTTTATTTCTGTTTCAAAGGGATACCTGTCGAATGGTAAAACTGAGTAAGCAGCCAACAGCATAGGTATTAAACATACTAGCGCCTTAGATAGAGAACAGTGAATTGAAGTCCCCAGCCAAAGCCTGTCTCTCTTATCCCTGCCCAAGGACATAGAGGATGTCAATGGAATTAGAACTGAGATATTCTGCTCTAGTGCCATATTCTCTGTCCCACAGTGCTGCCCGCTAAACACAAATGCTGTAAATGGGGACAGTGAACATACATATAAGACACAGCTCATCCCCCACAGAACTCACAGTCCAAGAAGACAAGGCAGAGAAATGGATGGAAGGGAAACAGAGGCACAGGGAGGGGAAGTGACTGGCCCAAGGTCACAGAGCAGGTCAGTGGCAGAGCCAAGAACAGAACCCAAGTCTCCTGATGGCCACTGACCCGCACACCCATAAAGTGACAGATGTAAATGACACAGCAGAGAGGTAGTGGAGCGATGCTGCTCGCCTATGTGTACACAGAGATGGAAATGCAGTCAGGATTTGGTGTCATAAATCAATACATTTGCAGGCAACCCGCCATCTACGTGGTGTTGTTGTGAAATCATTACAGGCGAGCTGTCATACACAATGCCAAGTCCATCTCGTATTTCCACGAAAAGAAGATATCAGGCAGTGTTGGCATTTTAGTTTCTTGCCCAAGTCCAGAGCCTCCTGTTTGTAGCAATAGGGGATCCATCTTGGCTAGAATTGTTGCATTGGGATGGTACTTGGGGTGTCATCTTTCACACGGCATTTTATTAAGCCATATCATGAGCCAGATCTTCAGATGGTGCAAACTGATGCAGGTCCATTGACTTTAAGGGACCTGCGCCAATTTACATTCATGTGATAACTCACCACTCCTAGTTAATAGCAGTGATGAGTGCTGTGCACGGTTGACACTCACATCATATTGCTGCAGGAAATCAGGGCCACTCCCTCTGTCACTGTAATTCCCCCACTGTCTTTGTCCTTCCCTCCACAGCTATCACACAATCAACTGAGAAAGAAAATGTCCAACCAAACCACCCTGACCGAGTTCCTTCTCTTGGGATTCTCTGACATTCGGGAGCTGCAGATTTTGCACTTTGTGGTGTTCCTGGTGATTTACCTGGCAGCCCTGCTGGGGAATCTTCTCATCATCACAGCCGTAGCCCTTGACCACCATCTCCACACCCCCATGTACTTCTTCCTGGTGAATCTGTCCATCTTAGACCTCGGCTCCATCTCTGTCACCATCACCAAATCCATGGCCAATTCTCTCATGAACACCAGGGTGATTTCTTATCCTGGATGTGTCACCCAAGT
>NW_020671190.1:0-1174 GCF_002925995.2 Terrapene triunguis | reverse complement strand
ATCCCTTAGTCAGAGCTGAGCAGGGTATTTGTGAATACCAGTAGGACATGATTCTGGGATTTAGGCGTCTAAAGTGGAAGGTGCCCAAGGTCTTTTGTGTAGCCAGCCTATTTTGTCTATTTGGTGGGGCCCAAAACTGGATACAGTATTCCAGATGAGGCCTCACCAATGTCGAATAAAGGGGAACGATCACGTTCCTCGATCTGCTGGCAATGCCCCTACTTATACAGCCCAAAATGCCGTTAGCCTTCTTGGCAACAAGAGCACACTGTTGACTCATATCCAGCTTCTCATCCACTGTGACCCCTAGGTCCTTTTCTGCAGAACTGCTACCTAGCCATTCGGTCCCTAGTCTGTAGCAGTGCATGGTATTCTTCCGTCCTATGTGCAGGACTCTGCACTTGTCCTTGTTGAACCTCATCAGGTTTTTTTTGGCCCAATCCTCTAATTTGTCTAGGTCCCTCTGTATCCGATCCCTACCCTCTAGTGTATCTACCATGCCTCCTAGTTTAGTGTCATCTGCAAACTTGCTGAGAGTGCAGTCCACACCATCCTCCAGATCATTAATAAAGATATTAAACAAAACCGGCCCCAGGACCGACCCTTGAGGCACTCCGCTTGAAACCGGCTGCCAACTAGACATGGAGCCATTGATCACTACCCGTTGAGCCCGACGATCTAGCCAGCTTTCTATCCACCTTACAGTCCATTCATCCAGCCCATACTTCTTTAACTTGGCGGCAAGAATACTGTGGGAGACTGTATCAAAAGCTTTGCTAAAGTCAAGGAATAACACATCCACTGCTTTCCCCTCATCCACAGAGCCAGTTATCTCATCATAGAAGGCAATTAGGTTAGTCAGGCACGACTTCCCCTTGGTGAATCCATGCTGACTGTTCCTGATCACTTTCCTCTCCTCTAAGTGTTTCATAATTGATTCCTTGAGGACCTGTTCCATGATTTTTCCAGGGACTGAGGTGAGGCTGACTGGCCTGTAGTTCCCCGGATCCTCCTTCTTCCCTTTTTTAAAGATGGGCACTACATTAGCCTTTTTCCAGTCATCCGGGACCTCCCCCGATCACCATGAGTTTTCAAAAATAATGGCTAATGGCTCTGCAATCTCATCCGCCAACTCCTTTAGCACCCTCGGATGCAGCGCATCCGGCCTCATGGA
>NW_020671189.1:0-3368 GCF_002925995.2 Terrapene triunguis | reverse complement strand
GGGGAGGGGCAATGGGGCTGTGTCTCCATCCCCCCATGTCAATGAGCCCCTCCCTGTGGTGTCTGGGCCCCACCCACCCGGATTCACTGCCCCCGTCCCAGCCCCTGGGCACTGCAAGACTGTTTCCAGGGGTGGTTCAATGGTGATTCCCCCCAGCCCCGGTACCTGGCCCCGCGCTGCCCGGGCGGGTGGGAGCCGGCGCCGCTCCAGGCTGGGTCGGGTCAGTTCCCCCTGCGGGAATAGAACCAGCGTCTGTCAGGGCAGGGGGAGGGGATGAAACATGTGATCACCCCACCCCCGACTCAGCATCAATCGTCACTGTCAGTCCCGGGACGGGGGAGGGGGATTTTAGTGGCTGGGGAGTGGGGACCCCCCCTTCCCTCAGTGTATCAACCCAGGTGGCGCAAATTCCGACAGCCCAGACTCGCTCTGAGATCACCAGTGCGGGTTGGGAACCACACGGGATTCGTCATTTCGGGTCCAGTTTTCATGTAGACAAGGTCTTAGTCCATCTTTGTATCCATCACCAGATGTGCTCCCATCTGTCCACCGCCCTATGTTCCCAAGGACCCACATTCCCACTGACCCGTGGCCACCCCCACCCCCCCTTTGAGCTCTCCATCATCCTCTATATAGAAGAACTGAACCCATCAGTTCTGTCTGCAGGGACCGTCCCCCTCCAAAGGGCCCGAATGGCCCCGTGGGCGTCTGTGCGGGGAGCCCTGTTCCCTGGGGGATGAATTGTTCCATTTCTCCCGCTCACCTTCTCCATCCAGCTCCGTCGGGGCGGTGGGAATCCGGCTGCTGGGGCCCAGCTGGGTCAGTTCACTTGGTGGGATTAAAATGAGCATCTGCTGGGATGGGGGAGGGAGGGAACCGAGAACCGAGGCCCGTGGGGGGAAGCCGCTGAAAAGGTGACACTGCTTGGCCCACGACCTAGCGTTTCTTTTGGCTTTAATTGTCCGGCCTGGTGGAGCGTGAATTCAGCGCTCGGGACGGTGCTGACTGGGCAGCCCCTGGACCCCGACTCCTCTGTACGCCCCCAGACCAGGGAAGACCAGGACAGCATCCCCTGGGAAAGGCCCCTGTTCTGCAGCTCCCCATGGGGCAGGGATCCCCCCTCCCTCGGCCTCAAAGCCCCAGCAGCTGCTGCTGCCCCCTTGCTGGGGAACCCCCCAGTGATTCTGTCCCTACTCCCCGGCCGGGCGTCCCCTCTGCTGGGCCCAGGGCTCAGGGCAGAGCCTGGCTCTGAGCGTCCCATTGGCGCAGAGACCCCCCTGATCAGGGGCATGAACAGGAATAAAAATGTAGCTGCTTTTGGAGGGGCACTTTGTGTGCTCCCCGCAGGGCTCTGCTCCCCGGAGGAATTCTGTGCTCCGGACCCACTGATTCGAGGGGCCCTGCGCCTGCTTCCTCCCTTGCACATGCCCCTGCCCCGAGAGTCCGGCTGGGGGTGGGGCTTGGAGTGTGGATACTGAGCCATGCAACTCACCTGCTACCACCAGCTCCACGGGGTCACTGCGACGCGACCAGATGAACGGGTACCATTTGTGGTGATAATAGCAGCTGTAACTCCCTGCGTCTCTCCAGCTCACGTTGCGAATGGGAAACTCAGCCAGGTCCCCAGCCGGCTCCATGTCCTGCAGCGCGTTCGGGTTTCCATCTTTGTACAGAAGGAACCTCATGTTCTGGTACCGACCCCGACACCGGATGGTCACGGCTCCCCCCAGGGCAACCCCCCCGCTGGGGCTCAGGGAGATGGAGGATTTGGGGTAGCTGGGCTCTGCAATGAGAAGGAGACAGGTCGTGAGACAGACCCCGGCACAGTCACTGCTCCCCGTCCTCGCCGCACGGTCCCAGAGACGGGGCCCTGGGAGAAAACCCAGCCAGAGGCACCTCTCCGAGATCCCAGAGATTCCTGGGAGCTACACCAGAAACTGCCTAATATCTAGAGCACCCCTCCGCACCCGTCTATCTACTTAATGGGGCCTCACAGCCTGGGAGCCAGGACTCCTGGGTTCTATCGCTGGCTCTGGGAGGGGAGTGGGGTCTAGTGGTTAGATCGGGAGGGGGCTGGGAGTCAGAGGTCCTGGGTGTTGAACAAACATGCTGAGTAAAAGCTCCAGCCCTAAAGCCAAACCCTGATGATCTAACCAGACACAAGTGCAGGAAGGAGGATTACGGTCATTCGTACAAGGGGAAATGGAGGCACAGGCAGGTTCAGTGACACCCCAAGGAGTGTCCCATCTGCCCAGAGACCCCCATGATGGTCTGGCTGGGTGTGGGGCTGGGAGCGGGGATGCTGAGTCGGGCCCCTCATCTACTACAATGATCTGCATGATGTCACTGGGATCCGACCAGTTGGGTGGCTCTGATCTGGAGCGAGATTGGCACGTGTAGACACCTCCGTCTGCCTGCCTGGCGCTGGGGATGGTGAATTCACCCCCGTCCCCAGCAGCATCCAGCTCCCGGATTTTGATTCCACCTTTATACAGAAATAACCTCCTGGCCTCGCACCAACACTGACAGCGGATGGTGACGGCTCCCCCCAGGGCAATCACCCCGCTGGGGCTGACGGAGATGGAGGGTCTGGTCGCAGGGAGCTCTGTGTTCACACACAAACAGGAGTGAGATGGGGAGACACAAACCCCTCCCCGTGTGTCTGTCACCTGCCCTTAGCGCCCCGCCCCAGGGACAGCACCAGGGGTAACAGACACCTCACTGCATCTACAGGGAACTGCATCTACCAATGTGATATATGCCATCATGTGCCAGCAATGCCCCTCTGCCATGTACATTGGCCAAACCGGACAGTCTCTACGCAAAAGAATAAATGGACACAAATCTGACATCAGGAATCATAACATTCAAAAACCAGTAGGAGAACACTTTAACCTGTCTGGTCATTCAATGACAGACCTGTGGGTGGCAATATTGGAACAGAAAAACTTCAAAAACAGACTCCAACGAGGAACTGCTGAGTTGGAATTGATATGCAAACTAGATACAATCAACTTAGGCTTGAATAGAGACTGGGAATGGCTGAGCCATTACAAACATTGAATCTATCTCCCCATGTACGTATTCTCACACTTCTTATCAAACTGTCTGTACTGAGCTCTCTTGATTATCACTTCAAAAGTTTTTTCTCTTACTTAATTGGCCTCTCAGAGTTGGTAAGACAACTCCCACCTGTTCATGCTCTCTGTATGTGTGGATATATATCTCCGCAATATATGTTCCATTCTATGCATCCGAAGAAGTGGGCTGTAGCCCATGAAAGCTTATGCTCAAATAAATTTGTTAGTCTCTAAGGTGCCACAAATACTCCTGTTCTTTTTGCGGATACAGACTAACACGGCTGCTAC
>NW_020671188.1:0-1534 GCF_002925995.2 Terrapene triunguis | reverse complement strand
GCCAGTCCACTTTCCTGCCATCCCACGAACTGCTCCCCTCTACAAGCTGCTCCGCTCCACTCCACTCAACTCCACTCCACTCTGCTCCGCTCCGCTCCGCTCACCGACCTGTGAGCCGTTCCAGCTGTCCCGCAAACAGCTCCGCTCGCCGTTCCTTGGGCCACTCCAACCGGCCCCGCAAGGCTCCACGCCGCTCGCTGCTCCTCCAGTCGTCCCCACAAATTGCTCCGCCAGCTGCTGAGCAATATAGCTTCAGGCTCCCCCACTAGTTAACACAGCCTCAGTGATCTCAGCTCTTAGTAACATCAGCTCTTTTGTGATTTCAGCTCTTAGCGATTTCAGCTCATAGTATAGTAGGGGAGCCCCAGTGCTGGTGCACCATTGGCCCAAAGTGAATTCAGCTCAGCAGCCTGTAACTAGACTCCTAAGGGAATCAAAGTTAGCTCTGACATTCAACAGTGGAGAGAGGAGGTGGTGCAATTGGTATTTCAAACCCTCAGAGGGGGCCCATGCCATCAGGTACAAATACCTGTCCCCATCCTCTCTCAATTCACTGGGTTTTGTAACCCATGCCCCTTATCAAGCAAGTGCTACTTAGGTAATGGTGAAGGACTCACTCAGTCCTTCTGTCATACAACAGTTCCACTGGCCTTGATCACAGAATCAGGGTAACAAAACTTTATTCTTCCTGCCCCAATAATAGAAAAACTGGGGATCCCACACCAGCCAAAGTAACCACTTTCAGTTGCTGTGTTTCATGCCAGGCGAGTGGGTGTGCCTATGCAAACAAGATCAGCCCCTGGAGTTCTTTTCCACACTCGCCATAATTCACCACCAGATGTCAGGGTAGAGCTCATCCTGACTCTGCTTACACATAAGTTTATTGTGATGTCATGTGTGACAAGAGCAAAGACCGTTCTGGTTCAGCATTCTTGCCCTGCCTTCAGTCTGCCAACTTGCTTGGTTGACAATGGCTGGTGAACCCAGGAGCTGATAGACGCGGCTATCATAGATTCATAGATTCTAGGACTGGAAGGGACCTCGAGAGGTCATTGAGTCCAGTCCCCTGCCCTCATGGCAGGACCAAATACTGTCTAGACCATCCCGGATAGATATTTATCTAGCCTACTCTTAAATATCTCCAGAGATGGAGATTCCACAACCTCCCTAGGCAGTTTATTCCAGTGTTTACTGAACCAGTTTTCTCCCTCCTCCTTATGACACCCTTTTAGATACCTGAAAACTGCTATCATGTCCCCTCTCAGTCTTCTCTTTTCCAAACTAAACAAACCCAATTCTTTCAGCCTTCCTTCATAGGTCATGTTCTCAAGACCTTTAATCATTCTTGTTGCTCTTCTCTGGACCCTCTCCAATTTCTCCACATCTTCCTTGAAATGTGGTGCCCAGAACTGGACACAATACTCCAGTTGAGGCCTAACCAGCGCAGAGTAGAGCGCAAGAATGACTTCTTATGTCTTGCTCACAACACACCTGTTAATGCATCCCAGAATCATGTTTGCTTTTTTTGCAACAG
>NW_020671187.1:0-2502 GCF_002925995.2 Terrapene triunguis | reverse complement strand
CATTGAGTACATTAGCTTTTTCCACATCCTCGGTCACTAGGTTGCCTCCCTCATTCAGTAAGGGGCCCACACTTTCCTTGACTTTCTTCTTGTTGCTAACATACCTGAAGAAACCCTTCTTGTTACTCTTAACATCTCTTGCTAGCTGCAACTCCAAGTGTGATTTGGCCTTCCTGATTTCATTCCTGCATGCCTGAGCAATAGTTTTATACTCCTCCCTGGTCATTTGTCCAATCTTCCACTTCTTGTAAGCTTCTTTTTTGCGTTTAAGATCAGCAAGGATTTCACTGTTTAGCCAAGCTGGTCGCCTGCCATATTTACTATTCTTTCTACACATCGGGATGGTTTGTTCCTGCAACCGCAATAAGGATTCTTTAAAATCAGAATTCTTTAAAATTCAGGGACTAACCTTCAAGTGAGACAGCTACAAAGAGAATTCTGTCTGGGTTTCAGAAAAACAGTATTACAAATGCCCACATCAGCAAAGGCAAGAGGTGTGTGTGTGTGGGGGGGGAGGGGTAAATACTGTACCCTCTATTATAATATACTTAGGTGGGAAAACAGCCACTTTTTTCTCCTCTGTTATTTTATAAAGTGTTTTTGGATCATCACTCTGACTCGGAATGATACAATGTTCAGATTAAAGCTTAGTTAACAGTTAAATAATTAGCTTCTTTTTCAACACTCGGAATAGTCACAAAAAGGTGAAAGATAAAAGGAAATTACCATATCATTCTAATTTATTTGAGAAAAGTTTTTTGCATTGTTTCTTAAACTGTATGGACTGAATGTAAACGCTTTGATGTTGGTAATGACAAAAGTTCAAACTGCGTTCGATAGCTGGATTGCCTCAAGTCATAGGGCATTGATTCAGACTTCTGACTAGATGAGTGTAACTCTTAATGTCAGGTGGAAGACTTGGAGAAAAACAAAACAAGGATTGCCAGGGCATTGACTCTCTCAGGAAAAGGTAACAGGAAACATAGGATGAAAAGAATGTTAGAAAACAACCCTTTTCCTTTTGGGGCCATGCAAGCCTTATCTGAAAGCATCATGTCTTGAAAAACTAGACGATAGTACTTCATGGGAATAAGCTATACTGACATAAGCATCCTTATACCTGCAAAACTGAGCTCGCACTAAAGGACTGCACTGTGTTAACAGCATCAGTTTCTAAACTGTCATAGTTACAGTGCTATAAAATTTGTAGACAACACCTAGGATTTATTTGCTAGGTGCAGAGTTTAATTCTCTCAGCATATGCAAAGTAACTTACACACCTGGTTGTAGCTGCAGAGCGTTTGAACTGATTCTTGTTCAGCTCCTGTAATTGCCTCTGTGGCAAGGCTCTGGCAACAGGCCTCTCCACTGCATTAAGCAGCAGCCGCACATAAAAAATGTATTAACTGTCTTCACCAGTCATACGTATGTGGTGTTGGGAAGTAGTTACACTCAGGGAGGATGGAGAATTTGGTCTGCCAAAAAGCTACATTTAGACACCAGGCAAGACTCAAGACGATATCCCTAACATCAGCACTAGCATAGATAGCTTCATCAGCACATCTTGGCACTTCTGCTAGTCTCAAGGGACAGCAGACTGCCATAGAGAAATAACATCTGTTTGCACTGTTTGATTGGGTTGTATTGACAGTCTGGAATCAGGGGCACCCAGAGGGTGTGGTGCAGGTTGTCCAATAATACTCATTTCATCTGCATCGCTTATATCTGGAGACAACACATTTCTAGGGTAATCTGTTGAGAAGGATAATGCCACACAAGTCCTTATTCAGGATGATGTGGAGTGCCATTAGGGAAGGCGCTACTGGGCAGGATGGAATTGCTTACAGGGGTGTGCTGCTAACTCCACCAATGTCCACAGCGCATCTAGTAGGAAGGGAGCCGACAGAGGGCCAGTAAAAGTGGGCTACAAGACTAGTAACTGGGGATGACGGAGATTCCCATGGTATTCTCTCTACTGCTCCTCACTGCCAACTGGCAGCTGCAGCATGGATGACAGTGTCTGGTAAACAGCAAAGGCAGAAATCATGAGTGGCAGCATCCTAATGTTGTGACAGCTACTGGTGTACCCACAGTGGATTTGTGCCAGGCTACATGCTCCCCTGCTTAATTCATCCTCACGTACCTCTCCTGCTCAATGAGTATTTAAGGCCATCAGGAGTTTAGGGAAGAGACAGATTAGGCAGTCTTCAGCATACAGACAACACACAGTTTTTTTGTCTCTAACTCAACCAATCCTGCTCATGCAAATTACTTAGTGTCTGATAGAGACAGAGGCGTGGATGAAATCTGAGAGCTGAGCTCCACCTAGATCAGATGGTGACAGTCTTCACAGGGTACAGGACACGGACCTTGCTATACGTTATCCATGCCCTTATCACTTCAAGATCAGAGGACTGTGTGTGATGTACTCTACCAGGGGTTACTTTTTGAGACTACAGGAACTGAAGCTGTTACTGAATGGATTGGCTAATTTTCTGAGTG
>NW_020671186.1:0-1768 GCF_002925995.2 Terrapene triunguis | reverse complement strand
AACTTCAGCTATGCTATTCTCGTAGCTGAAGTTGCGTTTCCTAGATCGAACTAAGTTTACTTACTGCGGGTCCACGCGGCCCAGGCAAGCTCCCCCGTCGGCAGCACTTCCTCCTCTCGGCGAGCAGGAGTTCCGCAGTTGACGGGGGAGCGCTTCTGGGATCTATTTATCGCGTCCAGATGAGACGCGATAAAATCGATCCCAGAAGATCGATCTCTACCCGCCGAATCGGGCGGGTAGTGTGGACCTACCCTAAGTTTCCAAGGGCCTCCCAATACACTTCACTCATTCGGGGATCTGAGAATTAAACTTGGCCCTTCCCATCTCATTTATATGACTGCGTGCTCACCAATGTGAGTAAGAGTCACACAAGCAGGTCCAAACTACCTATCGTCCATTCTCATAGTGCAGAAAATGAGTGCTACAGAAGAGGGGAAGGGTTAAAGTCACTCTTTTAAAGGGTATGTATAAAGTGTTATAAAAGGTGTGAATCATTTACTTCTGTAGTACACTACTGTATATGTTAGGCAGAACACTTCAGAGCAAAGCAACACTCTGACAAAGCATGGAAGAAGGAAGTCACATCCAAAGTGTTGCCACAAAACAAAGCATGATCATGGTCCACTTTTTAAATCGTAAGTCTAACTTACTGAAACCAGAAAGAGAAAAGTTACAGAATTTTCATTTTAGTAAGGCTTTTGAGACAGTCCCACATGACATTCTCATAACCCTAGGTACTCTAGATGAAATTACTAAAAGGTGGGTGCACAGCTGGTTGACAATCATACGCTAAGAGTAGTTATCAATGGTTTCCTGTCAAACTGTGAAGGTGTATCAAATGGGGGTCTGTCCTGGGTCCAGTACTATTCAACATTTCCATCAATGATCTGGATAATGGAGTAGAGATTATGCTTATAAAATCTGCAGATGACATGAAGCTGGGAGGAGTTGGAAGCACTTTAGAGGACAGGATTAGAATTCAAAACAATCTTGACAAATTGGAGAATTGGTCTGAAATCAAGAAAATGAAATTCAATAGAGACAAGTACAAAGTACTACACTTAGGTAGAAAAAAAAACCAAATGCCTACAAAATATGGTCTATCAGTCTTTCTTTGGTGAACATTTTCTTTCATGCCACAAGCTCAACTACTGTGAGAATGACATTGATTGGTCCCACCGCAAATTTTACTCTTCATTTAATATCCCCTTCATTATAGCTATAGGACTGATTCATTTCCATTCTAGGCTCCTCCACAATTTACTTTTCTTATATGGTTACACCTGTTTAATACCATCCTCAATGCTTGGAATAATCTTCCTCTTCTTAAGTACCAAACTTTCGACTCTCCTCCAAATCCTCCCTGGAGGACCCAAACCAATGCTCATCTTGGAGCAATTAAAGGGAGGAAGACAGAAAAAGAAAAACATTTCCCATCTATTTCATTTTGAGAAAACCATAAAACATGATCACTACTGAGCAAGACTTAAATCCTAAACATTTAGGTCTGGAAAGTTGCTTAGAACTATTTTAAAACAGTGTTTGGAACAGTCAAATGGTTGCCTTTAACCAAACATATTTTTTTAAACTAAAAAGGAGTACAAATTTCTCCAACTACCGAGTCAACTCTAGAAGCTGAAGTGAGGAAGGCTCATTCTTCCTTCTCCAGAAGATGAAAGGTGGACTGCTTGAGCCATTTAAAACTAGTCTGGAAAAAGCACTTGAATATTCAATAGGGAACAATTTAGGTAAGGGGGAGATGAACTAA
>NW_020671185.1:0-1654 GCF_002925995.2 Terrapene triunguis | reverse complement strand
ACGGAGACAAAGGCCGCCTCGGCAACATCGGCGGCGGCGGGGGACTCAGTTGGAGCAGGGGCCGGGAGAACCGCTACCGAAGCCTCCTCAGGTGCGGGCTCAACGATAGGGACAGGAGTTTCCCCAGCCGCTGCCACGGCGTCCACAGTTTCCATGGCCAGCGCCTCCTGCTGGGTACCGTCCGGGGGCGCGATGGAAGCACTAGCAACATCGGCCCCCCTCAATATCTTTCGGGGGGTCTGCTCTCCCTCCTCATCAGAGGGGAGGGAGAGAGCCCGCGACCCGCGGGCGCTGCGCTTTCCCCGGACGGTCACCCAGCCCTCTGTGGTGGAAGAGGAGGTGGAGGGCCGGTCAGCAGGGACGGGGCCAGAGGGCAAGGGCAGTAATTTCGGGGCTCGGGGTGGCAGAGGCGAAGGGCCAGAGGGCAAGGGCGAACCCACCCCCTGGGGCGGGCCCGACCCCGCGGCCGGTGGAAGCTGCCCCGCCCCCACCTCCACATGCCCCGCCGATCCAGGGTCGGCGACGGCAAGGCCCGCCCGCTCGGCCGTCTCCGCGGCCAGAGCGGGGAACGCGGCAGAAGGAGGAGGGACGGCGGCAGCAGCAGTGGCGCGCGGCAGAGAAAGCACCGGGCCTCCCCCGTCGAATAATGGACCCGGTAGCGGGCCCCTTGGTGGGGCACCAGGAAGGACCCCTCGAGCGCCGTTCCGACACCCGCCGCCGGCGGCAGTTGGAGCTGGACCTGCCGGCAGAAAGACAGGATGTGACGGAGGACGGGGTCCTTACAGCCCAACGAAAGAGGGCTCATAACTGAAATAGGCTTCCCCAGGGCGGAGAGGGCTGGCAACAGGGCGGCGTTGGGGAGGTAGGGCGGGACGGAGGTCAAGACCACCCGTACGCCCAGATCCTCCAAGGGTTCCAAAGGAACAAATACGCCCCCTACCGTCAGGCCAATTTCCACCGCCTCCTGCGCGGCGGCCTCCGACGCCAGGAAGAACACGGCCTTCCCATACATTTTGGAGGCCGCCACGATGGCTGAGGGCCCCACCACCCTCGCCAACGCCCGCACGTAGGTCTCAATGTGGGGCGAGGCAGGCACCAGGTGGCAACGGACTCCATGCCTCCTAGTTAGCGAGGGGAAGGGGCCCAGGCCACCGGGGACGGGTCCAGAGGTGGCGGTCGGGGCGGATGGCGTGGTGGCGCGCGGGGTGGCGGCAGCCACCTGGGCGTACGCTCTGGGGGTCCGAAATGGAGCACCTCCAGAGCTGATGGAAGGGACAGCAGGAGAGGGAGGGGCCGCGGCCGGAGTCAGGGCCGCGGCGGGGATTGCGGCCCCGCCCGCAGGAGGCTTGGTTCCACGGGCGGGGCCTTTGCCCTTCTTTCTCCCTTGGCCCTTCCTGCTGGTGGAAGGGGCAGCCGTGGCAGCGGCGGTGTCCAGGGCAGGGCCAGCCGAAGGGCTGGCCACTGGGGCGGGCGGGGGCAACAGGGCAGAGGAAGAAAGCGGGGCAGGGGCAAGAGCATGGGCAATGGCGGGAGCAGGGCCAGTGGCGGGGGTAGGAGCAGGAGCAGAGTCCCCCGCCATTGCAACCAGCAACCACTCCTTCTCTCTAGGCAATAGACAGAGGAGGAGGGTCTAGCAAAAAAAGGAGGGGGGGGG
>NW_020671184.1:0-1402 GCF_002925995.2 Terrapene triunguis | reverse complement strand
TCTGAATTTCAGCAACTGCGGCAGTTCCTGGAGGAACAAGAGCGACTCCTGCTGGCCCAGCTGGAGAAGCTGGACGAGGAGATTGTGAAGATCCAGAATGAAAATATTACCAAACTCTCCGAGCAGATTTCCCGTCTCAGTGAGCTGATCAGTGAGTTGGAGGGGAAGTGTCAGAAGCCAGCAAGTGAATTCCTGCAGGTGAGACTGAGCTGGAAACATCCCAAATCCCAACACAGGGACAGGACAGCTCCTGAGCTACGGGCACAGGGGTCCAGCAGTCAGAGATCTCAGTGTAACTCAGCGTGTGCATTGCTGACATGTGAATGATGATTGTTCTTTGCAGAGTCACAGACACAGAGATATTAGAGATGGAAAAGCCCCATTAGCTCAAGGAAACCATGGCCCTGGGGCCAGGGCAGGGCTGATTTCCCCTGTATTTGCAAAATCCCTTTCCTGGAATCGCAAGTGTGTGTCACGTGGTGCTGAGATTTTTTTTAATCTCTCTCTCCTCTAGGATGTCAGAAGCACCTTGAGTAGGTACGTGGCTCTCTCTCACTCCCACACATACTTGGCAATGCTGGGAAAGAGCATGGTGATGATGTTAGCACTGCATCTCCTCAGCAACATGTGCGGGGAAGGTCACATTTTGGATACAAATCTCTCAGATAAACTTAATCCGGAGGTTCTCACCCTGGTACAGAAGACTCTGGAATTATCCATTCAGTGGGAAAGACTAACCTCAAGTGCTTGCTAGAGATGTCACATCCCTGGGGACTGGCTGCCTCAGGATTGTGGGGATGGAATATGGGCCTGTCACTGCTGGGGCCCTGGTTACCATTCAGCCCAGGTCAGCAGCAATCAAGAGTCTTTCCCACCTGAGGACTGTTCGGAGACCTTGTGGAATGAGCTGGGGAGGGGGCAGTTGGTGTCTCAGTTTAGTTCCTAGTGGACAGATTTCTACAGCACTTCACATAGGAACCCCTGTCCCTCAGAGCATGGAGGCCAAGGAGTGAATTGGCCATGGAGACTCAATTCCCCTTTTGTCCCCAGAGCTGATCTCTCCAGACTAGAATATTAACGAGTCCTTTGAAGGGAAGATTGTATGGCCATGGGCTGTGTTGCCCCTGCTCTGAGGCTGGGAGAAGTCGAGGAATTCTAACTCCAGGCCCATTAGAGCAGCGACTCACTAGCCAGAACTTATAATGAGTCACACAATGAAATATAATCACATCAAATTGTTTCTCTCCAGGTGTGGGAAGGGGAAGTTCCAGCAGCCAGAGGAGATTTCTCCTGAACTGGAAGGGCAAGTCAGTGATTTCTCCCAGAAAACTACTGTGCTATTGGAGACTCTGAGAAAGTTCAAAGGTACCTAAAATGGATCTAGGAATGGAAATTGGGATGA
>NW_020671183.1:0-1105 GCF_002925995.2 Terrapene triunguis | reverse complement strand
ATGCATGTGGGGATGGATGGAGGGAGGGAGGGATAGAAGGAGGGATGTGTGTGGGGATAGAGGGAGGGATGGAGGGACGGAGGGATAGAAGGAGGAATGCGTGTGGGGATGGATGGAGGGATGGAGGGAGGGAGGGATAGAAGGAGGGATGCGTGTGGGGATGGATGGAGGGATGGAAGGAGGGAGGGATAGAAGGAGGGATGCGTGTGGGGATGGCTGGCAGGATGGAGGGAGGCAGGGACGTATATGGGGATAGATGGGTGGATATGGCTAGGGATGGAAGCAGTGACTCTGACAAAGATTTGGGGGACATGGGGGACAATCAGCTGAACACGAGCCCCCAGCGAGACGTTGAGGGCTAGTGAGATCCTGCGACATATAAACAGGGGAATCTCGAGTAGGAGCCGAGAGGTTATTTTACCTCTGGATTTGGCCCTGCTGCGACCGCTGCTGGAATCCCGTGTCCAGTTCTGGTGCCCGCAGTTCAGGAAGGACGTTGATACATTGCAGACGGGTCAGAGAAGAGCCACAAGAACAGTTAAAGGATTCGAAAACCCACCTGTAGTGCTAGACTCAAAGAGCTCCATCTCTCCACAAAGAGAAGGTGAAGTGGTGACGTGATCACCGTCTATATCAGTGGTCACCAAGCGGTCGATCGCAATTGACTGGGCGATCCTAGAGGATCTCCCTGGTGATCATGATCTCTGGTGGCGCAGCGTGGTGGCCGTGGCTCCCTGCCTACCCTGGCCCCCACGCCGCTCCCAGGTGCGGCCAGCGCGGTTGCGTGGCCCTGGAGTCTCCCTCCGCGCGCTGCTCCTGCCTGCAAGCACCGCCCCTGCAGCTCCCATTGGCTGGGAACGGGGATCTGTGGCCAATGGGAGCTGTGGGGAAGGTGCTGGCAGAGAGGGGCAGTGTGCGGAGCCACGTGCCCCCCCCCCCCAGGGGCCACAGGGCCATGTTGGCCCCTTCCAGGAGCGACGTGGGGTTGGGGCAGGCAGGGAGCCTGCCTTAGCCTTGCTGCACCGCCAACCGGGGGCCGCCCAAGGTAAGTGCTGCCTGGTGGGAGGCCGCACCCCAACCCCCTCTCGGAGCCAGGACCCCATAC
>NW_020671182.1:0-1230 GCF_002925995.2 Terrapene triunguis | reverse complement strand
TAAGCAGTGGTGAAACAGGCTATGAAAACATTGGTATTTCCAGAGACGGAGTACCGGTCTTTTGTGTGTTTCCAGGACAGGCACGCTGTTTCATCGTCGATAAACTCGCAGGATGAAACCTCGTAGTTGGGGGGAAACAGGTAGTGAAAGAGTTGGTCAGGGTCTCTCACGATGCTGATGTTGGGTAGGTTTGTTCTTTGGTCAAATTTACCACACAGAGAATTTTAAAACAGTTTAACGATTTGGCGTTTAGCGGTGTTAAACCTGATCTCATGTTGGCATAAATGCACGCCTTCTTTCTGGTAGAAATTGTTAATGTACTTATTTTGTTTTTCTTTGTCTGTGCACCAGCTGGGATACCCTGAAGCCTCTTGTTTCTGGTGGAGGTGTAATTTTATGTACTCTGAAAAGAGTTCATCAGATTTTTCATTAAAATGCCAGTTTTCATATATTTTAGCCACCGCGTACCCCTTCGATATGGCCGCGTTCAATTCCACCGTGCACCAAGTCCCCAGGATGGCCCTCTCCTTGTCAGTATGGGTGCACGTCTCCCGCTGCTTGGTTTCCACACAGGTTCAGCATAGCGGGAACATAAGCTTGCCACCTACTCTGACAGGTAACAATGGGGAAACGAAGCCTCGTGGGGGGTACACTTTAACTTTTGCAATTCCAAAATAATTTGCAAGGGGTCCCAATTCGTCATATACTATATTGGGGTGTCCGATAGGGTATTCTTTGGTTTTGCTTACGAAAGGGTACAGGCTGGTAAAATCATAATAGTGGATTTCTTCCCTGGGGTTAGGTTTGTAATATAGGCAGATAGCGTTTGTCCTCCTCCCAAAAAGAGCATCCCTAGGCACGAGAGGCTGGGGCAACTGGGCTCGGTTTAAGAAACCTGCAAGCTTCCTGTCTGTTTCTCTCATCATCTGCCACTCGTGCTCCTAAAGAGTCCTCACTACAAAACCAAGTCGTTTCAGACAGTCGGTCTTGAGCTGCATCTTGTAATAAAGAAACTCAAAAGTTGTCCCCGTCATAGGGTTTTGTGCTTTTTCACAATGACAGTGACACAACCGTGGAAAAAAACAACTGTTAAACTCAAAGGCTGTGTGTACCCCGTCAACATTGGCATAACTGTCTAAAAAGTAGGGGCCAACCTGTAGTTCCTCACTCTGTAAAGCATGCTGTATTTGTATATTTTCTTTGTGAGAGGTATACAACAGCCACTGAATA
>NW_020671181.1:0-1064 GCF_002925995.2 Terrapene triunguis | reverse complement strand
CCCCCCCCCCCCCCGGAGATGTCTCCCTGCCCCGCGCGCCGCTCTGCACCATCCCCAGTGCGCGCGGGGGTGCAGGGTCCAGCTTGCTGCACTGCAGCAGGGACCCCCCCACACGCCGCCCCTCCTCACTCCCCCCACGCCCCAATACCTGCCAGGTGCCCCCCATCTCAATGCCGCCAGGCCTCCCCCTTTCCACTAGCTCCCAATCCCCCAGGTATGGAAGAGGAGCAACCTCCGCCCACTGTTCCCGTTGGGAATCTGTTAGAGGGGTGACTGAGTGCTGTCACTTCCGGTCACTGTTCCCAGTTGGACTCTAATATTGAGCGCACCGGGGCAACATAACTTCCGGTAACTGTTCCAGGTTAGACTCTAATAGAGGGAGCACCGGGGCAACATATCCTCTAGTTCCTCCTCTCCCCCGTTCCCCCCGCGAGCTCCGTTTGCGGCTCTTGGGGGATCGGCGGCGCCCTAGACCCCGCAGCTGCGGCCCGGCAGTGCCAGGGAGCCACCCCGTGGGCCCATCTGGCTGTACTGCCTGCGCTGCCCGTTCCCCAGGGGCTGGGCCAGGCCCTGGCCTGGGAACACCCAGCGCCTGTGTGGGGCCCTGCTCGAGTGCACCAGGGCTTGCACCAGCCCGGCCAGACCCTCTAAGGCAGGGGCTCTCAAACTGGGGGTCGGGAGGTTATTATATGGGGGGTTGGAAGCTGTCAGCCTCCACCCCAAACCCTGCTTTGCCTCCAGCATTTATTATAGTGTTAAATGTATAAAAACGTTTTTAATTTATAATGGGGGTCGCACTCAGAGGCTTGCGATGTGAAAGGGGTCACCGGTACAAAAGTTTGAGAACCACTGCTCTATGGGCCCAGTCATGTACAGGCCACGCTGCTGCCCTCTGAGCCCAGAGCTCTTGGGAATCACTCTCCACAAAGTCTGCAGCACAAACAAGTGTCCGGGCGCTGTTCATTAGCAGTTGAGGCTCCTAAGGGCACCAAAACAAGCAGCCATCAAAGCTGTGCGGGGAATTGGGGTCAAGTGTTGGCACCATCAGCATGACCGGTTGAGCC
>NW_020671180.1:0-2476 GCF_002925995.2 Terrapene triunguis | reverse complement strand
GAATCCATCTTTAACCTGGTGCTTTTCCAGTGGGGGGGGGGGGGGGACTCAGAGGGACAAAGGATTCCCACCTTATGCAACAGAGATATAAGTGGGTGGAACAGAACAAAGGAGGAGCCATCATGAGGAATCCCCCAGCTACCACCTGAGCGGGAGCAAGGGCTGTACCAGGGGAAAGGACTGTGCCCAGACTAGGAAGGCGTCCAGTCTGTGAAAGAGACTTATTGAAACATCTCTGAGGGTGAGATTTTATCTCTACTCAGTTGTATTACTGTATTAGGCTTAGATTTGCGTGTTTTATTTTATTTTGCTTGGTAATTCACTTGTTCTGTCTGTTACTACTTGGAACCACTTAAATCCTACTTCCTGTATTTAATAAAATCACTTTTTACTTATTAATTAACCCAGAGTATGTATTAATACCTGGGGGGCGGGGGGCAAACAGGTGTGCACAGGGTAGCTTTACACAGGGTAAAACGGATTTATTTGGGTTTAGACCCCATTGGGAGTTGGGCATCTGAGTGTTAAAGGCAGGAACACTTCTGTGAGCTGCTTTCAGTTAAGTCGGCAGCTTTGGGGCAAGTAATTCAGACCCTGGGTCTGTGTTGGAGCAGACGGGCGTGTCTGGCTCAGCAAGACGGGGTGCTGGGGTCCCAGGATGGCAGGGAAAGCAGGGGCAGAAGTAGTCTTGGCCCATCAGTTGGCAGTTCCCAAGGGGGTTTCTGTGATCCAACCCGTCACACAGGGAGCCCCAGGCGGGATCAGCCCCCACACAGGGGGGAGCGGCCCAGCCCCTACCTGTAGCCGTCGTAGGTGGCGACCTGCGGCTCGTAGTCCTTGGCCCGCTCGCCAATGGTGTCCAGTGCGGCCGTGACGTTCCCCAGCGTGTCCAGCACCGGGATCTCACTCCGCACCCCACCAATCTTCCGCCTGACCTCGGCCAGCTGGCTCCGTGCGTCTGTGGGAGACAGGGACGGGCACGTCAGGGATGCACAGGCACTGACGGCTGCTCCCGTAGCCTCCCGGGGCCCACGCTCCAGCTCCCCCTGCACAACGCACGGGGCAGACGCAGCCCGCGGTGGACAGATCTGAGGGGGCAGCAGGTGCGGGGGGACAAAGGGGGAGGAGAGAGCCTGAGAACGGGAGAGCTGTGCTGATTGGACAGGAAGGGAGAACATGGCGGGGGGCAGAGGGGAGAGCACAGACCCACTTCATAGGCCAAGGTGGGGCCTGGACCCCTGGCTCCGGGGAGGGACAGGCAGGACCCCGGTCATTACAGTGCCCCGTCCCAGAGCAGGGAGCCGCGGTGGCTGGGGCAGGAGAGGTCTCCCCAGAGGGAGGGGGAGGAGGTGCCCCAGGTGACCCCTTCCCATCCCTCGCGGGCACCCCTGTATTACCAGACGGCAGCGCCACTTACCCGCCACCACCTTCTGCGCCTGCTCCTCTACCCTCGTGGGGGTCTTGTTCAGCGTCTCGTTGGCCTGCAGCCCCAGACACGGACAGGGGAGAGACAGACAGACAGACAGACAGGCTCAGATCCCAGCCCCGGGCCCCAACGCAGAGCACTGGGCGAGGGCAAACGCACCACCCCGGCCCTGCTCCAGCCCCACTCCCCAGCCCCACATGCCCCGGCTCAGGGGACAGTCAGAAATACCCAGCACTGGCCAGTGCCATAGGCTCAGCGCTGGCCCGGACGGGCCGCTGGGCTCTCCCCATACGGGGCGGGGTACCATGATGGAGGCACTCTCAGCCCCACCTCAGGCAGCACTGGCAGGGCACTGGGCTGGACGGACTGTTGGCCTGCTCCAGGTCGGGTGGGGGCAGATGCCCGGCTAGCACGGTGGGCATTTTCCGCATGGCGCCAGTGGTTTGGGTCCCTTGCCCCTCCCCAGAGCCATGGCTTGGAGACGCAGGCTGAGGCAGGCATGGCTGGGTCGCTCACCCCTGCCAAGCCACACCCTGGGGCAGGGAGAGCTGGCAATGCCCCTACAGACCAGCCCCACAGGGTGCCGGGCAGAGCCACGTCCTGCTAGCCCCGCGCCACCCCCCAGCCTGTACCTGCTGCAGGGCAGCGCTCAGGTTGGCACTGGTCAGATTATTCAGCAGTTCCAGCTGGCTGCTCACGTCCGGGACCTGGGGAAACAGGAGCACATGGGTCAGACGGCAGGGCTGACGCGTGGGGAGGAGGTGCCGGGCTGAGAGGGTGCCGGGCAGAAGCAGGGTGCTGCTGGGAGCTGGCTCCGTCTGGGCCTGGCTATGTACGTACCAGCAGGGGTGGCAGGACGGCGCCCATGTGAGCGCACAGACGTATGTGCACATGGGGAAGTCAGCGGGTATACTGGGGGGGTATTTGCATGTGGGGGAGGTTTCAGTCCCCCCAACCCCATACACCCACCCAGCCCCCCATGCCAACCTGTAACCCACGCACCCATCCAGCCCCCATGCACCCCACCCCACCCTGTGCCCCCTACAGCCC
>NW_020671179.1:0-2400 GCF_002925995.2 Terrapene triunguis | reverse complement strand
CTCCTCCTTGTTCAAACAATGATAGAATATGAATGCACATTTGCAGGTCCTTGTTCTCCACAAGCGATGCTGTGCAGAAGAACAAGAACCACATCCAGTTGGGGCTCAGGAGTTAGCAGAGATCACCAGCACCTTGGCTCCTTCACAGTCAGCCAGCCGTAGCTGGGCCCCAGAACAAGGCACAAGAACCAGCCAGTGGCTCTGAGCAGGAAAATAGCCACCAAGAAGCTGGCTAGAGCTGCCAGGATCCCCAGAAAGGCCACCATGCCCATGTCCAGGAATAGTCCTAAGAAAGTGATGGCTGCAGTTGGGACAAAAAAAGGAAGAGAAAAAACCCGCAAAGATCAAAGCTGCCAAACCCCAGAAGGTGGACAAGAGCCCCCTGGAAAGCAAGACAGGAGGGAGCAAGGCTAAAACCAAACCCAAAGACAAGGCTAAGAAGGTGGCCCTGAGAAAGAAGTGAAGTGATTTCCATGGGGATGACTCCTGTTCCTCAAATGTTCTTTTAAGACTGACACTGGGCCTCCCAGAAAGAGCCAGATCCCACAGGACAAACAGCCCCACGGAGCGCAAAGTAAGGTGGTGGCAGTGAGGGTGTGTGCACAGAGGGTGTTTCTCTTACACAGGGGAAGTGTTGTGTTTTGTGAAGCACCTTCCAGATGAATGCGGCTCTGACAGGGGATCTGCCCATCGCTCCTATGTGAGTCTGTGATCTGCTTCTGCTGTCTGAGAGGGACACTCGCTATCTGAGGCATAGCTACGCAGCACATCTGTGATGAGGACAGGTTACAAACGCTGGGTTCAATGACAGATGAGGTCGGGGAGGTTCTGGAAGGGGAACGGCAGCGCCACACAGGGTCATAATACTCAGACAGGGGCCTCACTTTCACTTCCCCTTTGGTTTCCATCACTCATTCCCTGACAGCCCCTCCACACACACACACAGTCACAACCGTCTCCGTGTCCCACACTTCATTGGCTACAGGCTCCCTGTGACTCCCCCAGATGTGGGCTTATCTCTGCATCGCCCCAGCAGGGAAGGAGAGAGGCTGAAGGAGGACAAGAGACAGGTGGGGCTAGACAGGAATGGAAGAGACACTTCCTCCTCCTCTTCTTAAGAGACACTTTAAGCTCACCCCTGAGAAGTTCCAGTGCTGGGTGAGCTTAAATCACCCACCTTCCCATTAACAGCTGGTGGCAGGAACCAGCTTGATCACTGAAGGCTGGCCACCTCTTCCTGCCTTCCTAGGGGCATTAACATGGATTTCTCCTTCCCCAAAATCCATCTATGAGACAAGAAGGCCAGCACATCAATCAGCTATAGCTGGGATTAACACGTAGTACTTATAAAGCAGTGTTGAGTAGAGTGATGCTGAGGTTGTGAGTTCAAGTCTTACCTGGAGCAGCATCTCTTTTCTTTAAGCAAATGGCTTCAGCCATTTATCTTGCCCTGTGGAAAATCAATTCCAGCTCAGAAGACACTGAGAAAGGGAGACATCCAGGTCAGCCCCCTTCACTTGTTACTTTGGCTACAGCAGTGGTTCTCAACCTATTTGCCATTGTGGGGTGCATATGCAGCTCTCTGTGTGTTACGTGGGCCACATCCACACAATATATCTACGACTTGTATGTCTCTGAGGATGTCACGTGGGCCGCAAGCGGCCCCTGGGCCTCAGGTTGAGAACCACAGAGTGCAGGGCAGAATCTACAGCTCTGTGATACTCTGCTGTCCACCAACCCTCTGTGTCACGATGGCTCCAGCAGAGCCTAGAGCACGGCCCATCCTATGAGTCTTGAGCCCTGGACACCCCTCCATCTATTCCTGGGGGAATTCATGCAGAATTCATGTCTGGCACCCAATTTTTTCCTCACAGAAAATACATTCTGGCCGAGAAGTGCTGCAGTTCCACCATTTGCCTAACAGAAACTGTGGTGGCGCCAGCAAAGCCAGCAATACGAACTTTACTCCTGGGGGAATTCTGCGCCACTGCACATCTCAGTTCCCTGTAAGCTGCGCGGCCGCAGCCTATTTAGCGCCGCGCAGCCGCTCCCATTGAAATAAGGGGGTATTGGGCTGTTAGAAAGGTGATTCTATCCCGATAGTGCCCATCACCGCCAGGTAAGGAGACAAATCTTAAGATGGTTAAAGAAAATTTAATTTCACAGCATCCTGTCTGGCAAGAACTCACCCATCAATAGTTGTGATTGTGAAACCCTCACTCCTTGTTATTTTGTCTTTATGGTCCTCACTTCTCCATTGTTAATCTGTATGGAATCTGACTGGTTCTTTGATTGTTTCTGTCTGCTGTAGAATTAATTTTGCTGGGTGTAAACCAATGAAGGTGGTGGGATATAATTGGTTAGATAATCATGTTACAATATGTTAGGATTGGTTAGTTA
>NW_020671178.1:0-2532 GCF_002925995.2 Terrapene triunguis | reverse complement strand
ATGGATAGATCCATGGGGACGGCTGGCCATGGGTCAGTGGGGACGGATGGCCATGGGTCGGTGGGAATATGGGTCCTTTGGAACGTAGGCGGTGGACAGATGGGAGCACGTCTGGTGACGGATAGGAAGATGGAATAAGACCTTGTCTACATGAAAACTGGACCCGAAATGACGAATCCCGTGTGGTTCCCAACCCCCACTGGTGATCTCAGAGCGAGGCTGGGCTGTCGGAATTAGCGCCCCCTGGTTTGATACAGACACGTTTGGCAGACAAGCTCCCCTGTAGCTCTATAGACACAGGGACGTTCCTCCTCCAACATAGGAACAGCCGCGCCCAGACCTGCTCCACAGTGACTCCAGTTGTGAATGAGACTTGGCTGGGGCAGGGACCGTCTCTGTATCGTGTGTCTGTACAGCTCCAAGCACACGGGGGAGCTGGCCCACGACAGGGGCACCTGGTAATTAATACTAGGTAATAATGATTTTGGTTCCGGTTTCCATGAAGCCAGGCAGGGGCTGTATCTGCGCTCAGGGTCTCGCTGGGCCGACCCTCTCCGTTCTGGGATCCAGGGGCATTGAGTCCCGTCCTCTCCCCAGGGACCCCGGCTCAGCCCGGGGAAGAACCACCATTGCCGACTGGAAGGGAGGAGAGGTTCCCTGTATAACTAACCACAGACACCAGGGCTCCAGCTTTCTCACCCCCTGGCCCTGCCCCTGACAGATACTGGTTCTATTCCTGCAGGGGGAACCGACCCGAGTGAGCCAGGAATGACGCTGGCTCCCCCCTGCCCAGGCAACGCGGGGCCAGGTACCAGGGCTGAGGGCAGGAAATTGACATCAACCCCCCACAAACGAGGTTTGTGCTGCCCAAGGAGCCACCCCCGGGGAGAGCCACTAAGGGCTGGCTGGAGGGGATGGGGGCAGATCCCCACAGCGAATGCCCCATCTGAAACTTCACCCCCGGACTCATTTCATAGACTGGGGGGTGTTACTGGACAGATGCCAGATTGGCTTGGTGGGGGCAGGGCCTGGGAGAGCTTCCCCCAACTCACAGCCCCACCCCAGGGGCCCCACAAACTGGGATGCTATGCTGCCCATCAGCACCACAAAGTAACCTATGTGGGGCACAGCTCGGTGCGTATCCCCCTGGGAGAATGGCGCCAGGACCGGAGAGCCAGGGATAATGGCTTTGTGTATCCCGTCTGTCTGCCTAACTCTCAGACAGCTGAGGCGAACAGCTCAGAAGCAGGGCTCCCCCTTGGCTGGGGTGCTGCCCAGTTGGGCATTAACCCTGGAACCTATCAGTCCAGATAGACATGGTGTTAACATTTGAACCCACTGATTCAGAGTGACACACTGTTGATGTTAACTCTGGAACCTAATGGTGGTGGTTGCAATGACAGCACTGTTACATCTTCTGCTGCTGATCACTTCAGCAGTGAATGGTTCTCCCAATGATCTCAAAGCATCCTCCCCGGCCAGAAGCCCCCTCCCCCTGCCATCCCCCCACCCATATGATTCCTACGCAGAAGTGAGATGAAGCTGCTGAGAAATTCCCAGGACAGGGGCAGGACCCAAGTGGGTTGGGGGCTGGGCTGCAGGATCCGGGCCCAGTTGGCTTCACATGCATGGGGCCTGAGGTTCACCCCCCACACACACCCTCCCCCCACCCCAGTACAGCCCTCTGCCTTTGGGAGTGAATCCCCTGATCACTATTACCCAGAATCCCCTCTGCTCCTGCCCCCGCACTAGCACCATAGAATGTTCTGCTGTGGGTCCCTGGGTCCTTGAGGGGGAGGGGCTGGGGCAGTAGGTAACAAACCAGCTGCTCACGGCCTGGTGCTGCTTCCCAGGGGGATCGGAACCAAGCGCAGCACCGGTTTTGACCCACGCCATCATTGCCGGGGTGAGCGCGGCGGCCGCTGGCCTCCTCCTCCTCCTCCTGGCCTTCCTCTGCTACAGAAGAACCCGAGGAAGTGAGTGCCCCGCCCAGCAAGGGAAGGGTTAAACCCGCTGCTAAAACGGGCTGGGAAGGGGTCATGGCTGGGATGGGAGACAGGTCAGGAAACCCAGGGGTGTGTGGCAGGGGCCCAGCAGGAGGCGCTCTCCCCGGCATCAGAGCTGGCTCCAAAGCCCCTGGGCAGCACTAGGGGGCACTGTGCTGCAGGGGTTAGGGGCTCAGTACGGAGTGCTGTGGTGCAGGGAGAAGGGTGGGGGGCTCCACAGGAGGCACTGGGCTGCAGGAGGTGGGGCAGGGGGCTCAGCAGGGGGCACGGTGCTGCAGGGGATGGGGCAGGGACTCACTAGGGGGCGCTGTGCTGCAAGGGGCTGGGACCTGTCTCTAGGGTATCCACGTTCAGCAGCTTCAGGGGACAGGGCTCCCCCTGGCACAGGGGGGAATTCTGTCCTGGGCCCCCTGTCCCAGCTGCCCTATAGGGCTGAGGGACAGGACTGGCACACAGGGATCCAGGTCAACTAATGGACGATTCTGCTTTGTGTCTCTGCAGGGAAAGGACCAGCCCCGAGACAGAG
>NW_020671177.1:0-2583 GCF_002925995.2 Terrapene triunguis | reverse complement strand
CTCTGGCCCGGAGAAATAGCCCCGCAGGCCGCGTGTTTGAGACCCCTTCTGCATCCCCCACCCCTTCTGCACCCCAACCTCCTGCCCTGAGCCCCCTGTCTGAACCCCAACCCTCTGCCACACCCCACACTCCCTCCTGCACCCCAACTCCCTGCCCAGAGCCCCCTACTGCACCCCCTGCCTCACCCCTCCAACTCCCTGCCCTGAGCCCCCTGCACCTCAACTCCCGCCCTGAGTCCCTGACATACCCCTCCTGCCCCCTCTGGGGGCAGGGCCGGGGGCAGCGAGGGTGGGTGTCAGTGATGCGGCCATTGGGCCAATGAATTAGTCCTCATGCGACCCTCGGGGTCATCCGAGTTTGAGACCCCTGGTCTAGGCTCACAGGCCCAGCAGCTAAAGCCAAGCCTCGCTGAGAGCAGGAGGAGATTAGCCTGGAGTGTCAGGAGTTGAGGCTTGGCCCATAGGGACCCCAGGCACTGCCGCTGCTGCCACCTTCATGGTGAATCCTCCAACCCCTCGCCAAAGGGCTCTTCCACATTCTGCAAACTGGCCTCATTGGCTGACTGTCTAGGAGAACAGAAACCCTTTGTTAGAGCCGGAGAGTCTCTTGCCATGGCTCCCTGAGGGTCACAGTCAAACACCTGCGAGTCTCTAGGAGGCTCTCAAGCAGTTCCCTGCTCAGGTCACTTGGCACCCACTAGCAATGGTCTCTGACAGCGGCATTGCCAAGGGGAGCTCAGCAGATGGTCCCTTCTATGGCTTCCTGAGTGGGAGGGAGGTTGGTCTTGTCATTTAAGGCCTAGTGTCAGAGTCAGGGCTCCTGGGTTCTCTGACTTTGGAAGTGGGTGGAGTCTAGTGGTTGGAGCTGGACTGGTATCAGTCCCACGCTTCCTTCCTGCCTCTGTCAGGGACGTCGTGTGTGACCTTGCAGCCAGTTGCTTTCTATCCCTATGCCCCAGCGAACAGGGATAATACTGCCCCCCCTCAGAGGGGCTGGCAGGGGTCACCAGCGTCATCACTCAAGTTGGAACAAGTTGTGCTCTTGGTAGTGAAGGGCTCAGATTCAGTCCCCATGGATGCCCAGGTTGTCTGTATTGTGGCCATGGTTTGACTCACCTAGCATTACAGGCTGTTTAGCCTGGTCCTGGCCAGGCGTGGTGCATCTGCTCCTGGCCCTCTCTGGCACACAGCTCCATCCCACACAAGAACATGGCCCACCAAGGACAATCTATCAGCTCCCATTTGGTGTTCAGCTCCAAGATGGATGGGGAGACCTAGCCGGGCCATAGAAAGACAGGGGGGTGTTCTTTGGTGAAAACCGCTACAGCTTCAGCCTCTGCTCCCACCTCCACCCACACGCTGAGGGCTTCAAAAGTGGTCCCTGGCCCCAGGTAAACAAAGTAGCTGAGCTGAGGCCAGGGTGGGACTGATCCTAAGAGAAGAGCAGATTTCTCCTCTGCTCTAGGGAGATTCCCTTAGGAAAAGCAGCTGGGGTGGGGGCGGGGGCAATACAAGCACTACCCCTCAGCCCTTGAATAGCAGCAACTAGGACTTTGGGAGCCAAGCGACTGGTGTATCTTGCTGGAGAGCAGAAAAGGGCATTGGAGAAATTGTACAAAAGTCAATGTCATGGCTGGGTCAAGGGCAGCCAGACCTACTGGTCAGAGCCAGAGTCCACACTCACATGTCAGGAGTCAGCTGGGTCAGGATACTGGAAGATCAGCAGCAAAAGACAAACTTGCAATCACCACCACAAATCCGATGCCAGGAAATCAAGCCAGGGGAGCGGCAGCAGAAACAGGCAGCACACGGTCCAGAACCGGGAGCAGCCCTGGTGTTCAGTCAGCTTCGTGTTCCTGCTGCTGTCTTACGCAGGGCCAGGGGGCCAGTGAGCTTTCCTGGGACTCCTCCAATAGGACCTCAGGAGTGGAGCCTCAAACTGGGGCTGAACTTCATGGGTCCGAGGGAAGCAATTTTCAGCAGGCTTCCAGGTGGAGGGTTGGAGTGTGGCTGCTCCCATGAACCCTGCAGCCCCGGGTTGAAGACCCCTGGGTCCTGACAGTGAGTGATCTCTCCCCACTCAAACCTCCTGCAGCAGGAAACAGTCTCCAGGATCCTGGACACATCCTCTGAGAATAGAATGAGGAGATCATGATGAGAAATAGGGCTCTGTACCAGGGCTGGGATCCAGGGACACGGAAAGCTCCCAGCCAGACTATGCATCGGGGATGCCATTTCTCCCCTAAGAGACCCACACGCCCCAAGGAGTAAATGGCTCTTACCTCCAGGAGGGACTGTGGTCTTCCATCTAAGCCTCTTTGAGAGCTAGCGTTGCTTGCTTGGATGGGATGAGGTGACCTGTCCCCACTGCTCCCTGACGTGGCTCAGCTACAGGATGCGCCCATCTGGGAGGCTATGCCAGATCCCAGGGCCTGGAAGACAGCTGGGAAGGAGGCGGCTCCTATTCCTGTCACACCTAGAGACCCCATAGAAGGACCAAGGGGAGAATAAAGGGCAGGAGGTGAAGCTAGCCCTGAGCCTCTGTCCCACCCCCACCTCCTCAAAAGTGGAGCTTTCCGAGCT
>NW_020671176.1:0-9427 GCF_002925995.2 Terrapene triunguis | reverse complement strand
TATTTGGTCCTGCCATGCGGGCAGGGGACTGGACTCGATGACCTCTCAAGGTCCCTTCCAGTCCTAGAATCTATGAATCTATGGTAGCTCTTTGGGGCAGAGACTGTCTGACTAGGTGTATGTGCAGCACCTAGCACAATGGGGCCCTATCCATGCTTGTGGCCTCTCTGTCCTACTGTAATACTAATGATTGATTATTGCTTATGTGTATTGCAGCAGTACCAAAAGGCCCCGTTGTGGATCAGGGCCCCATTGTGCCAGGTGCTGTAAAAAAAAAAAAACACCATAAAAACACAGTGCCTGCTCCAGAGAATTTACAATCTAAGTACAAGAAATAATAATTCTCAGCTATTTGTGCGGAGGATCAGCAGTGACATCTAGTGGTCAGAGTAATTCCCTTTTCTACCACACAGACAGTTTTAATGGTAATGTAATAATACAATTTCTGTAGAGGTTGGATCAGAAAATGTTTTGTGAGTACTATGTAGTACTCACAGGAGTCATTTCCCCCACTACTGAAATGCAGCCACCTCTGGAGTGAAACTCAGCAGCTATTCAGCAGCATTTAACACTGCTATACAAAGTGTTAGGGAAATGAGTGAAGAAGAATCCCATAGCTTATTGGAATTGCAAGGGGCATTTTAGGGAGGCAAACTGAAATCCCCCAGGCTGGAATTTGAACAGGTTCAGACACCCCAGTATTCAAGAAGAGCTAGATGACAGAAAGGTAGCTAATGTGATGCCAATTTTTTTAAAAGGCTCCAGAGGTGATCCTGGCAATTACAGGCTGGTGAGCCTGACTTCAGTACTGGGCAAATTCACTATAGTTTCTACCAAGAACGGAATTATCAGAGATATAGATAAACACGATTTGTTGGGGAAGAGTCAAAAACGGCTTTTATCAAGGAAATTCTTTGAGGGGGTCAACAAGCAAGTGGATGAGGGGTATCCAGTGGGTATAGTGTTCTTGGATTTTCAGAAAGTGTTTGACAAGGTCCCGCACCAAAAGCTCTTAAGGTAACTGAGCAGTCCTGGGATAAGAGTGAAGGTTCTCTCATGGGTCAGTAACTGGTTAAAAGACAGTAACTGGTTAAGATTACTAACTGTAGTCTGTAACCTATCATTTCAACCAGCTTCTGTACCAGATGACTGGAGGATAGCTAATGTGACGCCAATTTTTAAAAAGAGCTCCAGAGGTGATCCCGGCAATTACAGGCCTGTAAGCCTGACTTCAGTACCGGGCAAACTGGTTGAAACTATAATAAAGAACAATATTGCCAGACATATAGATGAACATAATTTGTTGGGGAAGAGTCAGCATGGTTTTAGTAAAGGGAAATCATGCCTCACCAATCTACTAGAATTCTCTGAGGAGGTCAATAAGCATGTGGACAAGGGGGATCCAGTGGATATAGTGTACTTAGATTTTCAGAAAGCCTTTGACAAGGTCCCTCACCAAAGGCTCTTAAGCAAAGTAAGCTGCCACGGGATAAGAGGGAAGGTCCTCTCATGGATTGGTAACTGGTTAAAAGATAGGAAACGAAGGGTAGGTATAAATGGTCAGTTTTCAGAGTGGAAATAGTGGTGTCCCCCAGGGGTCTGTACTGGGCCCAGTCCTATTCAACATATTCATAATTGATCTGGAAAAAGGGGTAATCAGTGAGGTGGCAAAATTTGCAGATGATACAAAATGACTAAAGCTAGTTAAGTCCCAGGCAGACTGTGAAGAGCTATAAAAGGATCTCTGAAAACTGGGTGACTGGGCAACAAAATGGCAGATGAAATTTAATGTTGATAAATGCAAAGTAATGCCCATTGCAAAACATAATCCTAACTATACATATAAAATGATGGGGTCTAAATTAGCTGTTACCACTCAAGAAAGAGATCTTGGAGTCATTGTGGATAGTTCTCTGAAATCATCCACTCAATGTGCAGCAGCAGTCAAAAAAGCGAGCAGAATGTTGGGAATAATTAAGAAACGGATAGATAATAGGACAGAAAATATCATATTGCCTCTATATAAATCCATGGTACGCCCACATCTTGAATACTACGTGCAGATGTGGTCGTCTCATCTCAAAAAAGATATATTGGAATTGGAAAACGGCAACAAAAATGATTAGGGGTATGGAACAACTGCCATATGAGGAGAGATTAATAAGACTGTAACTTTTCAGCTTGGAAAGGAGACGGCTAAGGAGATATATAATTGAAGTCTATAAAACCATGACTGGTGTAGAGAAAGTAGATAAGAAAGTCTTGTTTACTACTTCTCATAACACAAGAACTAGGGGTCACCAAATGAAATAAATAGGTAGCAGGTTTAAAACAAACAAAAGGAAGTATTTCTTCACACAACACACAGTCAACCTTTGGAACTTCTTGCCAGAGGATGTTGTGAAGGCCAAGACTATAACAGGGTTCAAAAGGGTGGGCAGGGATGGTGTCCTTAGCCTCTGTTTGCCAGAAACTGGGAATGAGTGACAGGGGATGGATCACTTGATGATTCCCTGTTCTGTTCATTCCCTCTGGGGCACCTGGCACTGGCCCCTGTCAGAAGACAGGATACTGGGCTAGATAGGCCTTTGGTCTGACCCACTATGGCCGTTCTTATGTTCTTAAAAGATAGGAATAAATGGTCAGCTTTCACAATGGAGAGGTAAATTGTGGGGTCCCCCAAGGATCTGTACTAGGACCAGTGCTGTTGAGCATATGATACCAAATTATTCAAGATAGTTAAGTCCCAAGATGACTGTGAGGAGTTACCGAGGGATTTCTCACAAGTGGGTGACTTGGCAACAAAATGGCAGATGAAATTCAGCATTAATAAGTGCAAAATAATGCACATTGGAAAAAACAATCCCAACTATACATATGCAATGCTGGGCTCTAAATTAGCCTTTCTTCTTCAAGCAGTGTTCCTATGGATCCTCCACTGTAGGTATATCCGCATCCCTGCGCCTCAGATTGGAGATTTTAGGTACAGCATCTGTTCAGCCCGCACATGCTCTCTCCCTGTCTCATGCTCTGCCTCAAAGCTATCTAGCACTGCACAGGCAAACCGTCCACAGACACTTCTCAACAGACTTTGGGGCAGGACAGAGCCTTGGCAGAGTCCGATTTGCAATTTATTTCGCACCTTTAGTATAGTTCAGAGAGTTTCCGTCAGTTAGGTTAATACTCTCCCTCTTTCTTTTCTATTTCATTAAAAAATAATCTTCATTTTCTTTATTTTGTTTTTGAAAACACTGTCGCCTGTCCTTAGTTAGCTCTTCTTCACCTCTTCCCTTTTGGGATGTGAAACCCAAAAAGGGTATGCCTGGCTCCCTGGGTTTAAACCCTGTGTCTCCTGCAGAGAAGTGATCCCAGTCAGCGACAGCCATTCATGCTGCATTTGGTGTCTCGGAGTGTCCCATGTACCGCAGAAGTGCACTTTCTGCCTGAAAATAAATCAAGGGCAAGAAAAAAATGTAAATTGAAGCTCAGACTTTTCATGATGGAAAGTTCACTTAGACCAGCCTTTGACCCCAGACTCAGGACCCGCCCTGTACAATGACCCCAATTGCATCAATGACCTCAGCTCAGCACTTCTCCAGTGACTTCAAAGAGGAAATCTGGTGATTCCTCTCAAAAAATCAGGCTGCAAGTCTCCAGATTAAAGAATCAACCAGGAAAAGGAGATCCTCGACAAGGTCGAGCACCTCGGTACAGACCAGCCTGAGACTGGATACCCATGAGGATATAGGCCCCTCAAGTACCGGTAGCGCCAGTAAGCCTAAAGACCCTAAGGGCACAGGCTCAGGGAAATCGGTACTGTCAGGGGAAAGGAGCGGTAAAGAGTCCACTAGCTCCACTAAAACAGCAGCACTGGAGTCAATGACAGCCTTGGTACTGAGTACTTCAGCCCCACAAAAGATCAGGACAATGTCTACAGGTACCATTGACTCCCCCTACATCAACGGCTACCGCTTGGCCTTCCTTAATGGTACTAACTGCTACCACGGTACCACAAGAATCCCATTTCTCCAAAGACTTGCTAGTCTCAGAGACACTGGAATCACCACTACTCAATACTGACACAATTACAGTACCAACTATATCTCGGTCCCCTGAGCTTCCTGTGGTACCAAGACAATCACCATCCTTGACTGCTCCACCTCTATCGAGTGACGAGGAAGTGGAGGAGGATGTATAGTCAGTCTCAGTGGAAGGCTCCCCCATACAATATCAAAGAACCAGTCACCCAGACACAGTCTCAGAGCCACCTTACCACCATGAGAGACCCAGTTGGTATGAACAACCTTGGGTGTCCCCACCCCATGCCCTTTGTGCCACCTCAGTGGCCGAACTGGGACCCAGGGGCCAGGGGCGGCTCCAGGCACCAGCACCCCAAGTGCATGCCTGGGGCAGCAAGCCGCAGGGGATGCCCTGCTGGTCGCCGTGAGGGCGGCAGAGTCAGGCTGCCTTTGGCGGCATGCCTTTGGGAGGTCCGTTGGTATCGCGGATTCAGCGGCAATTCGGCTGCAGGTACGCCAAAGCCGCGAGACCGGCAGACCTCCCGCAGGCATGCCGCCAAATCCACGATACCAGCAGACCTCCCGCAGGCGCGCCGCCAAAGGCTGCCTGACCACCATGCTTGGGGCGGCAAAATACATAGAGCCCCCCCTGCCAGGGGCAGCCTGCAGACATCAGTTCTCCAGGACCTCGAGCATTACACATCGGGATAGAGGAAGATGATCTCCCTCAGCTTCCCTCTCTAGACCCCCTGATTCTTAAGAGGAGACTATTGAGGAACCGGAAGCAAGGCTGGACAAGATTACTCCAACAATGAACATCTCTTCATCCTCTCCTGACGAAGCGGTTATGCCTCCCCTGCCAACCATGGCAAACGACCTCAAACAATTTCAAGAGCTTACTAAGAGAGTAACAGATTTGCTACAGATTCCCCTCAAAGAAATGAAGGGGCCACAACACAAGCTGCTTGACATCCTACATACTTTGGCATCAGTTCGTATTGCATTCCCTGTCAATGAGGCCCTGCTAGACCCAGCAAAACCACCTGGCAGACACCAGCCGCAATACCTCCCATGTGCAAAAGGGCAGATAAAAAAGATTATGTTCCCTCTGAGGACATGGACTTTTTATTTTCTCAACCATCCCCAAATTCCCTTTGTTGTAGATGCTGTAAATGAACCTGGCAGACAGCACCATGCTAAAACAGCACCCTATGACAAGGACTGGAAATGACTGGATTTCTTTGGCAGGATTCATACTCGTCAGCAACCCTACAATATCTAGAACTAGAGCTGGTACATTGTACACCTATTTTATGGAAAATATGAAAAGAAATTAAAGTTTGATGTGCTTTGAAGGACGTAGAAAAGTGACAGTTCTCCCCCTCTTTGTCAATAGGGGGAAATGTTAAGAGTGTGTTTATTTCCCCTCCAAAACGGAATGAAATCCTTCTCCCCCCACTCCCTTCGCCCCTCCCCCCCAACAATCAGTGCACTTCTACCCCGATATAACGTGACCCGATATAACACAAATTCGGATATAACGTGGTAAAGCAGCGCTCCGGGGGGGCAGGACTGCGCACTCCGGCGGATCAAAGCAAGTTCGATATAACACGGTTTCACCTATAACGCGGTAAGATTTTTTGGCTCACGAGGACAGTGTTATATCGGGGTAGAGGTGTATTTCCATTTTGAATCCACTCCCTGCACCAAAAAATGTCAACCAAAATAAAAACTTTCATTTTGGTCAAAGTGGCATTTTCCATTAAAAAAAGAACTTGGACACGAGTTTTCACCCAGCCGTAGTTTGCATTTTCAGAATGAATGACACCTCTGTTCCCATCTCTCCCTCCAGAGGGCTCCGGGTGCAAACTCTGCCCCAGGGACTGGCGGCTGCATGGGGACAAGTGCTACTTCCTGTCTAAAGAGCGTAAAGACTGGACTGGAAGCTGGGACGACTGCTTGTGGAAGCATGCTCGAATGCTCGTGATCCAGAACCAGGAGGAGATGGTAACACAAAATATAGGATCATAGACGTGTGTCACTAGTTACAATCCCAGTGCAGCAGGTTTATCCAGCCTGGTGCTACCCTCCTCCCCCATTTCTCCATCAGTTAACCAAACTCCACACTGGGGTGTTTTCTCCCCTTCGGGGCGTCTGGCTGATTAACATACAGTTCAGAACAAGACCCCCACAGCTTTCCGACCCCAGACTGCCCAGCTGGCTCCTACAGGCTCTGCATCCCTGAGCCCTGTCTGAGAGCTCAGCAGAGCCATTCTGCATAGAGCTATGCACACAACCCCCCTGCTCCATCACATCTCGCCCTGCCCAGACTGACCTCAGGCTGCCCTCGTAGCCCCACCAGGCCTGGCTCCTGGTCACCTGCTTCCATCACCTGAACCTCCCAGTCCAGGGGCACCTAGTCACAGGTGAGGCTGAACCCAGGACTTATGTAAAGGGCCAGCTCACCCCGTGACACCAAGGACTGGTACTGGTGTTAGCATGTCTGCACAGAGAGAGCCACATTTCCCAACCCTGCACTGGGACTCTGCCTGCTCAGGGGAGAGGGTGAATTAGCTCAGGTGCCGACGGAGTCTCCTGCTGGCGTTATGGGCAGAGCTACCAAAGCCAAGAACAAGCATTTAATGGGAGCACTAAGGGAGTTCTAGCCTGTTACAGCGTATTTACCCCACCCCCTCTGCTTTGCACTTCACAGGATTTCATAGAGGATGTTATACAAGGTGCAAGCTACGTCTGGATTGGACTTAACATGACATCCTCAGGGGGGAAATGGACCTGGGTGGACGGTTCCCCATTAGATCACACACGGTGAGTGCTGCCTGACGTTTCCTGTTTGAGATGTTTGGGAAACTCTCCCATTGTATAACTTGCTGATGTAAATGTACATCTGTCTAAGGCCTGGCCTACACCTACCCGTTTTACCAACATAACTATGTTGGGTAAAAGTATTTTTGCTGTGCCAGCAAAGGCCCTAGTGTAGCTGCAGTTACACCAACGTACCTGTGCTTATAGTGTAGCTTTTGCTGATCTGGGGAACTGGCATAAGCTATAGTAATAGAAGCACTCAGATACAGATATAGCTTTGTCCACACTAGAGGGTTTCCTGTATAACTGCACCAGAAACACCTCCTAGTGTAGACAAGGGCTAAGGTGCTGACCTGGCCAGGGCTGTCCCTACCTATTCTGGGGCCCTACACAGCCCCCCCACGGTGGGGCCCCAGGCCTCCGGGGGGGGGGGGGGGTTGGCTTGGGGGGCAGAAGGGAACCGCCCCCCAGCACTCACCGGCGGCTGGGGCCAGGTCGCTGCACTTCCCGCTGCTGGTGAGTGCAGGCCTGGCCTTGCTGCAGTCCTCAGGGGAGGGAAGAGGCGGGGCAGGGGCGGAGCAGGGCAGGGGCTTTGTGGAAGGGGTGGAGTCGGGGCGGGGGGCCTGGAAAAGAGGCTGGGCAGGGGCTGGAGCAGCACGCAGCTGCGCAGGGTACCAGGAAATTTGGTGCCCCAAATTTCTTGGTGCCCTACACAGCTACGTACTTTGCATATGGGTAAGGACGGCCCTGGACCTGGCCCCCATTGCCATAGTATCTGAGCACCTCACATCCTCTACTGTATTCATCCTCTCATGCACCTGTGTGGCAGGGCAGGCCTATTATCCCCATGCTACAGCTGGGGAAACTGAGGCACAGAGAGACTAACAGTGGGATTCACAATGGTATTTAGGTTCCTAACACCCATTGACTTCAAGGGGAGTTAGGTGCCTAAGTATCTTTGTGAATCCCACCCTAAGTGACCTGCCCAGAGTGTCACAGAGCATGGAATTGAACCCAGGTCAGCGCCCTAACCACTGAACCATCCTTCCTCTGTCACACGTCAGCTCCTCTGGGCCAGCAGCTGGAGGCTGTGACATGTAATCAACAGAAAGAACGTGGCCACTGCTTGTACCGGTGCAAGGGGGACCCTGATAAGAGGTTGTGCGTAGGGCCCTCCAATGTCTTGCTTCAGCCCTACTTCTGGGCTCTGCTCCTCCCTTTGATCTTTGTGCTCCCAGATGCAGTGGGGCAGGGGGAGGGATAGCTTTTAGCTTTTAGCATTAGCCTGCTAAACCCAGGGTTGTGAGTTCAATTCTTAAGGGGGCCACTTAGGGATCTGGGGCAAAATCAGTACTTGGTCCTGCTAGTGAAGGCAGGGGGCTGGACTTGATGACCTTTCAGGGTCCCTTCCAGTTCTAGGAGATAGATAGATAGATAGATAGGTATATATCTCTCAGGCACCACCCATTTGTGGGGTCACAGTGAGCTGCTGCTCCTAGGAAATGAGGCAGATTCTTATCCCTTGATCCTCCCTTGCCTTGCTTACATTAGAACAGTGTAATTTACGATCAGTGGGGATCTGAGTTCACACCCCACTGAGGTGCATGGAGCAGCTCCCCCTCTTAGAGAGACTGTCTCGGGGCTTGTCTAGATAAGCAGGGTATTGGGCTGGGATGTAAACCTACCTCACAGGACCTGGCCGTGCACTGACTGCACTATGGCCCTGCTGTTGTGCACTAAAAATTCCCCAGTGCACTTCGATCTACACTGCTTTGAAATGGGAGTAGGTCAAAGCTCACTCGAGAACTGTTAGGGTGGGGTGATATTTGGGGCTTTTTCTTATATAGGCTCCTATTACCCCCCACCCCCATCCCGATTTTTCACATTTGCTGTCTGGTCACCCTAGACCCGGCCCACATGGCTAGTGAATGCAAGTTGGATTTACAGCCCAGCCTGCCGTGCCCTAAGGGTTAGATTCACAAAGGGACTTATGTGTTGGGATGCTGAGCCTAACTTTTAAGAGCCTAGAAATTCTGACATTCACAAAGCCTGAATTAGGCACTCAGGTTCTCTATACACTGTATGTGGAGAGACAGGCCCTCAGAATAGAATCCACAAAAGCCAGCTCACTAGGTAGGGAGCTATGTAAGCCAGACAGTGGGAGAAGCCAAGGTGACCCAGGGAGGCACCTCCCCCTGGCCCCCACTGCCATAGTATCTGAGTGCCTCACAATCTTTACTGTATTTATCATCACACAGACCCCTGTGAGGCAGGACTTTTATCCCCATAGTACAGATGGTGACACTGAGGCAAATTCCTTCTTCCACTCAGATAGAGGGGGGAAATTGAACCAGAGTCACCCACATCACAGGTGAGTGCTTTAACCACTGGGCTAGACATTATGAGAAGTGCATCCTCCTCATTACCCCCCCCCCCACACACACACTGACTGGTTTCAAGTATCAGAGGGGTAGCTGTGTTAGTCTGGATCTGTAAAAAGCAACAGAGAGTCCTGTGGCACCTTTAAGACTAACAGATGTATTGGAGCATAAGCTTTCGTGGGTGAATGCCCACTTCGGCGGATG
>NW_020671175.1:0-1669 GCF_002925995.2 Terrapene triunguis | reverse complement strand
GGGGGGGGGCTCGGGGGGGCGGCGCTTTTTTTTGCTGCTTGGGGCAGCAAAAAAGCTAGAGCCAGCCCTGTCTACTAGCTCTGCCTGGTCATAGTTCTACCTGCACTGCCTACCAGAGTGGATCAGGCTGCATGTCTCTGAACAGGCCCTGACACTTGAGAGGAGATCTTTGGGACCTAAGGTTCTGGATGTGGCAGCCTTGGTCTCATTGGCTTCCGAAGGCATTTTCTGGACAGAACAATGCTGAGCACCAAGATTGTATCCACTAAATGTTGCAGACGTGCACTAGAGGAGTCTCTCATAATGTGGTCTATTTACTCACAAAACTGACAATACACTGATGCCCTCCCATATCTACTATTTTGTCCTCCTGTAGATCATCCCCAATGCTCTGATTTTCTCTTGGGTCTGGTTAGTGGTACTGGGGAATTCCTTGCTTGGTGAGATGTCTTGAAATTCCATCGTAAACACACTGCTTTCTGTTGCAGTTGACAAGGTTCTGCACTGCCAATACCCGAGCCCAGAAGGCGATCTGACCTTTGTAATCTGCTACTAGCCAGCTGAAACCTGCTGGTAGCGCCTGACACCAGGTATTGTAGATCTAGAGTAGATAGATGAATAATGAAAAACTATGTATAAATGGATCAGACACCAAGAGAAGTTGGTCAGCATGGAAGCAGCTCACAAGTAGGGCTCATTGGTGAGAGGAAACAAGATGGGAAGGTGGGACTGGAAGACAGCACGCACACTTTCAAAATAACTTGTGAGATTATAACAGTGGGACAGGAAAAACAGAACCTAACATGTTATGCAAAGCAGCAAATCCTGTCCTGAATGGATTTGGGCACGATGCAATGGGCATTACACTTAATAAGAAACCATCAGATCCTTCAGAGAATGCATATCTGTGCAAATACCTTTGGTAGTGGGGAACGGGGGGAAACAGATCAAGTATCAAAAGTATAACTGATGGTGTCCAGGCAGACTAAAGGGGGAGGATGAAATGAGACACTTGATACTGGAGACTAGGTCTCTGGCATGGTGTTCTGCAAAAGGCTCAAGGGAGAACAGGAATTGCCGGGAAGAAGATGGACACCTGAGAAAAGTAAGTTTTTTTTCTTACTCCCCTAAGTAACAACATGAATGGTGTCTATGTAGAATAGATTTTCCAGAAATTCAGACCAGATATGATATGCAGGCCATTTCTTTTAACAATTTTTTTTCATGAAACCACAGATTCCAAGGCCAGAAGGGACCATTGTGATCATCTAGTCTGAATTCCTGTCTAACACAGGTCATACGTTCCCCAAGATAATTCCTAGAGTATGTGTTTTATAAAAGCATCCAATCTTGATTTGAAAACTATCAGTGATGAAGAATCCACCACGAACCTTGGTAAATTCTTCCAATGGTTAGTTACCCTCCTGTCAAAAATGTACACCTTTTTTCCAGCCTGAATTTATCTAGTTTCAACTTCCAGCCACGGGATCATTTTATACCTTTCTCTGATAGATTGAAGACCCCATTATCAAATATTTGTTCCCCATGTAGGTATCATAGAATCATAGAATATCAGGGTTGGAAGGGACCTCAGGAAGTCATCTAGTCCAACCCCCTGCTCCAAGCAGGACCAATTCCCAACTAAATCATCCCAGCCAGGGCTTTGTCA
>NW_020671174.1:0-1358 GCF_002925995.2 Terrapene triunguis | reverse complement strand
GCAAAAAAAGCAAACATGATTCTGGGATGTATTAACAGGTGTGTTGTTAGCAAGACACGTGAAGTCATTCTTCCGCTCTGCTCTGCTCTGGTTAGGCCTCAGCTGGAGTATTGTGTCCAGTTCTGGGCACCGCATTTCAAGAAAGATGTTGTTGTCCCACAAACTTATACAGGATCGTTTTAGGGGTCAAGGCAAAGATGCCACATTTATTATTAAACTGTAACTATTAGCAAATACCTTAATGCTTATACATATACACTCGCTCACACACACACACACACACACACACACCAAAATGTTCTGCAGCTGCTGGATAGTTACTAGTCCTGATTGTAGTTTGAGTTCGCAGCTTGGGATCGTAGCTCGTGGCAGCTAACTGGCCAGGAAAGCTGAGCACAAGGAGGAGCCGGGTCTCTGTCGGGCGCGCACCGATGCTCCTTGATGTTGATAGCAGAACGTTACCCAAAGTCTCTCCTCTCACCCTTCCTTTTTTATAGGAGTTTAGTTTGGATTCAAAGTTCCTAGGTCTCGCTGTGTCAGGCCGCCTCTGGGTTTGGTGCTTGATCACCCGTCAATTGCAGGCGTGACTGTCAGCCTGGGACCTGGCTTTGATCTTCCTTCTGTTGTTTCTTTTTAGGGTGGATGCTTCTTGCTTGAGTTAGGGCTGTTGTCTAGTTCTTCAGCCGTTGGTATTTGAACTTTATCTCATCAAGACTGGCTGGTGCTGGAGGTTGATTCTATCACCCATGCATACCTCATTCACACATCTCAACTAGACTAATAAAATTACAGCAGGGTTTGCAACAATGAAGGTTGCAGCAAGCCCTTACAAAATGGAGTAAGCGTTTTAAAGTGGGGTTTGAATTACAATATGGCACAGAAGTTACAATGTAGGCAAAATGGCAAGTGTAATGAAAGTTACAATGTAGGCAAAATGGCAAGTGTAATGAAATGGTGAACAGAAGTTACAATGGTACAGGATAACTAAAAACAATTTCATTCACATTGGTTCTACAATGTAGAGAAATTGGAAAGGGTCCAGAGAAGAGCAACAAGAATGATTAAAGGTCTGAAGAACATGACCTATGAAGGAAGGCTGAAAGAACTGGGTTTGTTTAGTTTGGAAAAGAGAAGACTGAGAGGGGACATGATAGCAGTTTTCAGGTATCTAAAAGGGTGTCATAAGGAGGAGGGAGAAAACTTGTTCACCTTAGCCTCTGAGGATAGAACAAGAAGCAATGGGCTTAAACTGCAGCAAGGGAGGTCTAGGTTGGACATTAGGAAAAAGTTCCTAACTGTCAGGGTGGTTAAAAACACTGGAATAAATTGCCTAGGGAGGTTGTGGAATCTCCATCTCT